>NC_051252.2:16250115-16382615 GCF_015237465.2 Chelonia mydas | reverse complement strand
GATAATTAAATGGCAGAGTTTGAGGGTTTGCTTTCTTTACAGCTACTATGAAATTAAATATATATTTAATTTTATTTTTTTTCCCCCAGAAATTAGAAGTGGCTAAAAATCTCAAAAGTACCATGGTAGCAACACTACCTTCTGGCATCACATCCCATGTGCACCATCACACTGACCCTGATTGTTTCAGCACTAGTATGTGACTAGCCATCATGCTCTTGTTTCAGCACTGTGCAGGTGAATGAGTACTGTGACACCACAGGAGCACTATCTACAGTCTATCTGCCCCTCCGTACAGGCATACTGAGCCAATGGTACTGTGGGGTTGGGAGTCAAGTAGTCTTAGTTTTTATGTGGAGGATCCAGGTTCTTCTTCTGCTTTTCATTACACTAATAAACTTTCACAGCTTTATGAACTACTTCTGTTGGTGGGAGAGGGCAAGTCACTTTTAAAGCACAGATATAGTTATCATGGTGGTGTCATATGTACACAGAGTGGAGAAGAAGGGGGCAGTGTCCAGACTAAGGACTAGCATCACAAGCAAACTGCGTATGAAATTATGATAGCACAGTTGGCACTACTTTGATTTTAGACACAACCAAACAAAAACTGACATTGAAATATGAATGATCTGGCAAACCACAAAAGAAAGTAAACTCAAAATAAAGTGTGAAACACTGATAGTGAACACAAATTAGGAAGTGTTGTTTAGATTGACATCATTCCTATGCATCAATATTAAAAATGAAGCAAAAACCAGTAGACTGTGTAGTACACATTTGCCCTTGCATGTTACACACCTCATATAATTTCCTGGGAAATAAAAAAGCACATTTAAATTATGTATCCAAGATGGCAGCCTGACCACTGGAAACACTGCAACAGAAAAAAGAGTCCAAATGCCACCAAGGAAACAATGCACAAACATGCCGCATTTTTCACAATTTATACACAACGAAATACCAAAGAGTTCCATGTGGAAAGATCCCTGTGCCCATGCAGGAATCAACTGAAATCAACAGCAATCTACCCCCACAAAGCTCAACACAGGAATGGTACTACAGTTCTTTGCTGATAGGAATTTTGTTATGACTTAATCTAATGTCATCTATAACAGCATTCTGTGCAACTGAGCCTACCAGTTGTTCTGGATATATTGCCTCAGTATATTCTCTTATTTTCACGACAAGCAAGAATACATAGCAAGCAGCATTAAAGCAGTGAAAAAAACAATTATGTTCACAATTTAGATGTACTCTCTGGTAGAGTCATATTGTTCTAATCATGAACTGTCCTTTAATTCTGCCCCCAAAAAATCATTTGACCAAACCAGAAAGGTGTAACATCTGTGTATTGATACCTATTTCTAGCTGTATCTTCCAAACATTTAAGAAGATGCTGGAATGTTACAAAAGGTCAGTAAGAGCTACTCATCCGAGTAACGAGTGTAGGATCAGGAACGTTAACACGTTTTCTTACCAGTTCTGTTATGAAATGAGAAAGAAACAACCTGTGAATCAAGGTGCTTATGTAGGAATCCTCCCTAAAAGGTGATTTCAGGTATTGAAAATTGTATGATTTCCTATATATATTATGACAGACACAGACCAGTGGGGTGCAGGAGTCTGGTAGAAGGCAAATATACTGGCCACTGGATGAATCGTTTTCTGTTCCCTGATTGACCAGAGCAGGGGCTGCACTAGAGCAATCAGGAACCTGCTAGAACCAAGTAAGACAGGCAAGCTAATTAAGACACCTGGAGCCAATTAAGAACATACTAGAATCAACTATGGCAGGCAGACTAATCAGGACACCTGGTTTAAAAAAAGGACCTCCCATCAGTTAGTGGAGGGCGTACCAGGAGAAGGGAATGAGAAGGCTTGCTGCTGGAGGACTGAGGAGTACAAGTGTGATCAGGTTTCAGGAGGAAGATCCTGCAGTGAGGATAAAGAAGGTGCTGGGGGGAGGCCATGGGGAAGTAGCCCAGGGAGTTGTAGCTGTAGCTGTTACGCAGCTGATACAGGAGACGTAGAAAGCTGCTATCCACAGGGCCCTGGGCTGGACCCCGGTGTAGAGGGCGGGCCCAGGTTCCCTCCATCCCCCAACTCCTGATCGGACACAGGAGGAGTTGACCTGGTCTGTGAGCAACACCAGAAGGGAAGGTCTAATTTGGAAAGGGATCTGGCCTGTCCCCGACCCACTAGGTGGGACAACAGAGACTGTGGAGATTGTTCTCCATTTTCCCCCATGCTGGCCAGCGATGCAGGTTAGCTGAGTGTACGGCAGGTCTGAGCCTCTAGCAGAAGCGGCCAAACTGAGAGCTGCCGTGAACCTCTGAGGTGAGCAAATCTGCCAAATCTGCCAAAAAGCGCAGGACCCACCAAGGCAGAGGAGGAACTTTGTCACAATATGTATAGGAGATCAAACAATTTTCACTTCCGGAAATCTATATCTATATATAACGGCTCTGAAGACTTGGGCCAAAATTTTCTAAAATAGGAGCCTAAAGTTAGGCTCTCAATCCCATATTTAGGCACAGGATTTTCAAAATGGCTGTGCACCCACAAATCCCATTGAAAATCTTGACCGTGGGGTTATCTAACTGGATTTCTTTCTCAGCAAGTAAAATACTTTGGAGCTCATTTTCAGAAGTGTGGCATGCCCATAGCTCCAGTTGACTTGCTGGAGTTCTGGGCACTCAGCATTTCTGAAAAATCAGGCCCCAAATGAATTATACAGCACTAGTAAGAATAAAAATATAGCAAGGCCTTTATTAGAATGGGCAGAATATCATAGGAACCAAACTCCCTTATCTATCAGCCCAGATATTTGGAAATATCAAAGGAACACCATACAATTAAGTATTAGGAGCAAGTGGAATTGCAAGAGTCTTGAACAAAAAGTAGTATACAGATTAGCCACTACACACTTATCTGGTAATTCTTAAAAACACTGCAGAGGTGACTGTCACATAGATTTCACCACAGACACCTCTAGCTTTTCCAGAGGAATGGCAGCCATAGCTATTCTGAAAGGTTTTCTAAGAAATATATTTTTCTGCTTTAGCCAAGTATGACTCACTGTTCTGTACAGAACAAACAGCCAGCAGATACAGAAGCTTAAGGGTCAGAAAATGCTTCACTATCTCTAAGAGAGCTGTTTCCAGTGAGAGGTTCAGAACGGCTTTGAGAACCACACTCATGTTCAAAAACAATGCTTGAGAATGGGGCTGTGTGATGTTCAGCAGTACAGTTTCAATGGAAGAGGTAGGGAGGTTAGTTTTGGCTTATGTGAGATACACCACCCCATATTTTCCTTTGAATGTGGGGTTTTAATGAATCTGAAAAACTGAAAGTGAGACTCAGCTGCAAACATCAAATTTTATCTGGGTTTAGTCAAAACCAAATGAAATGTGAGTTTTATATATTTGTGGTTGAAGCTACTGAGGGACACCACCCTCTCCACAAGGGATCCTCTACTTTTAGTTCTTTTCCAAAGAGGAAGAGGCCCAGAGTCCTGCAACTCCCTCTCACGCATAATACATGTGCACAAGTGCAACAACTATGTGGTAGAGGAAGGGGTGGCTGGTGGGCCCACCCCACCCATCTTGTATCATTGGGGAGCAGATATGTTGGCCCACTCCCTCTGTACCCTCCATTGACATCTGCAGAAGAGCAGTCATTCATCCTACACACCTGTTTAGCAGCAACAAAATAAAAAAAGCTGCTCTTCAACTTTGAACTTAAAGATGCCCCAGGAGGCACAGTGGGAACAGAATCACAAAGCCCCTGCCATCTACCATGGTGAATTTTGGAAGTCTCTAGCCCCAGAATAAGTGGGATGGAAAGGTAGTAGCTGGACCAGAGAAGTGTTTGTGTGGGCATGTCTACAAAAAACATTTAGTTTGTGGCAACCTGGGGTGTGAATCTACCAGATAACTAGCCTGCCACATGCTAAGTGTCCATGTGGACCCTACTGACATGCAAAAAAAGTTCCTTAGTGCCCTTTGATCTAGTCCTGTTTCTCCAGACCCTCTTCCACACAGAAGACAACTAAAGTTTCCCATTCTGAAAAATCTAACCACGTCTGAGCAACAGGGACTAGTGACATTTACTTAATTTTTCTCATTCCCTATAAAACTAGAGCACACACACTTAACTTTCCTCTTCCTCAAGAAATGCTTCAAATGTACAACACTGGGCAGGAGGGTTTTTAATACCAATAACTGAAAATGTGTATTTTATAAAAGACAATTGATATGGCATATCCATAGTCCTGCTACATAGTATCTACTCTATCAGAACATCCTTTGTTCTATAGCCCCATCCTATCACCTGGCAACTCAAAGGTGAAAAGCACTGAGACATGCTCCTTCACAGGAGGGCTTTTCTCAAAAGACTCCCAAAGGGAAGAGTGACCATGGTTATACTAGATTCACTACTGGGTGAAAGTGGCAGGGGAATTTTTACCCTTGTAGTCAACCTTGTCATGAATTTATGGAAATTGTCCCCAATCTCATCTCCTCTCCATTTACAGAGTAATAACAAGGCACCATGCTCTGTCCAGCTTTAATCTGGGATGCAGGTGACTCATTTATTCCAAAACCTCTGTACCCATTTTTTCCCCTCTCTCAAACATTTTGCAGCCTGTCATGACCCATGGCTCTTGAATCCAGGTTCACAGGGTTCATGGAAGCGGCCATGCTCCAACCCTCCACCTGGCAGCCTGCTGACAACTGCTTACCTGGGACCCATGAAGCCCAGCCCCAGAGTGAGGTTCTGCCTCTGCGATCCAATTAGTGGAGTCCTAGAGCACTTGATCAGGCCTCTGGCCCTACTTAAGCCAGCAGCAGGAACAGGAAGCTCTCTGAACAACTGAGCTCCACCCTGCTCTGGACCATGTGCCATGTGCTTCCCACTCCCCCAGCTTGATTTCCTGCCACCCCAATTTGGCATGACTCCTGGCATCTGATTTGTGGCTCTGATCTTCAGTTTGTCTCTTGCCTCTGACCCTCTGGTATCCTGACCCAGCCTGACTCTGGTTCCTGACTCATAAGAACAGCCATATGGGTCAGACCAAAGGTCCATCTAGCCCAGTATCCTGTCTTCCGACAGTGACCAATGCCTGGTGCCCCAGAGGGAATGAACAGAACAGGCAACCATCAAGTGATCTATCCCCTGTCGCCCATTCCCAGGTTCTGGCAAACAGAGGCTAGGAACACCATCCCTGCCCATCCTGGCTACTAGGCATTGATGGACCTATCCTCCATGAACTTATCTAGTTCTTTTTTTGAACCCTGTTATCATAGGCGCCGAGTTTCTAATCTGCCTGGGGGGTGCTCCCTCCAACCCCCAGCTCTGCCCAGGCCCTGCCCACACTCCACTCCCACCTCACCCAGTTCCACCCCCTCCCCCAAGCACGCTGCACCCTCCCCCCCAGAGCTTCCTGACACAACAAAACAGCTGATCCACCGCAGGCAGGAGGCACTGGGAAGGTGCGGGAGGTGCTTGCCCGCCAGCAGGCAGGAGGCGCTGTGGGGCGGGGGAGGTTCTGGTACGGGGGCTACCGGTGGGTGCTCAGCACCCACCATCTTTTTCCTGTGCGTGCTCCAGCCCAGAGCACCCACGGAGTTGGTGCCTATGCCTGTTATAGTCTTGGCCTTCACAACATCCTCTGGCAAGGAGTTCCATAGGTTGTCTGTGGTTGTGGGAAGAAATACTTCCTTTTGTTTGGTTTAAGCCTGCTGCCTATTAATTTCATTTGGTGACCCCTAGTTTGTGTATGTGTTATGAGAAGGAGTAAATAACACTTCCTTATTTACTTTCTCCACACCTCTCATGATTTTATAGACCTCTACCATATCCCCCCTCAGTCATCTCTTTTCCAAGATGAAAAGTCCCAGTCTTATTAATCTCTCCTCATACGGAAGCCATCCCATACCCCTAAACATTTTTGTTGCCCTTTTCTGAACCTTTTCCAAGTCCAATATATCTTTTTTGAGATGGGGCGACCACATCTGCACGCAGTATTCAAGATGTGGGCATACCATGGATTTATATAGAGGCAATATGATATTTTCTCTCTTATTAACCATCCCCTTCTTAATGTTTCCCAACATTCTGTTCATTTTTTTGACTGCCGCTTCACACTGAGTGGATGTTTTCAGAGAACTAGCCACAATGACTATATGATCTCTTTCTTGAATGGTAACGACTAATTTAGACCTCATCATTTTATATGTGTAATTGGGATTATGTTTTCCAATGTGCATTACTTTGCATTTATCAACATTGAATTTCATCTGCCATTTTGTTGCCCAGTCACCCAGTTTTGAGAGATCCTTCTGTAGCTCTTCGTAGTCTGCCTGGGACGTAACTATCTTGAGTAGTTTTGTATCATCTGCAAATTTTGCCACCTCACTGTTTACCCCTTTTTCCAGATCATTTATGAATATGTTGAATAGGACTGGGCCCAGTGCAGACTCTTAGGGGACACCGCTATTTACCTCTCTCCATTCTGAAAACTGACCATTTATTCCTACCCTTTGTTTTCTATCTTTTAGCCAATTACGAATCCATGAGAGGACCTTCCCTCTTATCCCATAACAGCTTACTTTGCTTAAGAGCCTGTGGTAAGGGACCTTGTCAAAGGCTTTCTGAAAATCTAAGTACACTATATCCACTGGATTCCCCCTTGTCCACATGCTTGTTGACCCCCTCAAACAAGTCTAGTAGATTGGTGAGGCATGATTTCTCTTTACAAAAACCATGAGACTCTTCCCCAACAAGTTATGTTCATCTATGTGTCTGACAATTTTTTTCCACCAGTTTCCCCGGTACTGAAGTCAAGCTTACTGGGCTGTAATTGCCAGGATGACCTCTGGAGCCCTTTTTAAAAATTGGTGTCACATTAGCTATCTTCCAATCATTTGATACAGGAGCTGATTTAAATGATAGGTTACAGGCGACAGTTAGTAGTTCACATTTCACATTTGAGTTCCTTTGGAACTCTTGGGTGAATACCCATCTGGTCCTAGTGACTTATTCCTGTTTAGTTTATCAATTTGTTCCAAAATCCCTTCTAATGACACCTCAATCTGGGACAGTTCCTCAGATGTGTCACCTAAAAAGAATGGCTCAGGTTTGGGAATCTCCCTCACATCCTCAACCATGAAGACCAATGCAAGAATTCATTTAATTTCTCCACAATGGCCTTATCATCCTTGAGTGCTCCTTTAGCATCTCGATCGTCCAGTGGCCCCCTGGTTGTTTAGCAGGCTTCCTGCTTCTGAGGTACTTTAAAAAAAATCTTGCTATTACTTTTTGAGTAAGAATCATAGAATCATTGAGTAAGAACACATAGAATCATAGGATTGGAAGGGTCCTCAAGAGGTCTTCTAGTCCAGTCTCCTGCACTCATGGAAAGACTAAGTATTATCTAGATCATCCCTGACAGGTGTTTATCTAACCTGCTCTTAAAAAAATATCCAAATGATGGAGATTCCACAACCTCCCTGAGCAATTTATTCTAGTGCTTAATCACCCTAACAGGAAGTTTTTCCTAATGTCCAACCTAAACTGCCCTTGCTATAGTTTAAGCCCATTGCTTCTTGTCCTATCCTCAGAGGCTAAGGAGAACAATTTTTCTCCCTCCTCCTTGTAACAACCTTTTATGTACTTGAAAGCTGTTATATCCCCTCAGTCTTTTCTTCTCCAGACTAAACAAACCCAATTTTTCAATCTTCCTTCAGAGGTCATGTTTTCTATACCTTTAATCATTTCTGTTGCTCTTGTCTGGACTGTCTCCAATTTGTCCTCATCTTTCCTGAAATGTGGCACGCAGAACTGGACACAATACTCCAGTTGAGGCCTAATCAGCGCCGAATAGGTTGGAAGAATTACTTCTCATGTCTTAGAATCGTAGAATATCAGGGTTGGAAGGGGCCACAGGAGGTCATCTAGTCTAACCCCCTGCTCAAAGCAGGACCAATCCCCAATTTTTGCCCCAGATCCCTAAATGGCCCCAGCACTCCTGCCAATACTGCTTTTTTTGCAAGTGTTACACTCCTGACTCATATTTAGCTTGTGATCAACTATGATCCCCAGATCCCTTTTTGCAGTACTCCTTCCTACGCAGTCATTTCCCATTTTGTATGTGTGTAACTGATTATTTCCTTCCCAAGGGGAGTACTTTGCATTTGTCCTTATTGAATTTCATCCTCGGTTCTTTGGACCATTCTCCAGTTTGCCCAGATCATTTTGAATTTTAATCCTATCCTCCAAAGCACTTGCAACACTTCCCAGATTGATATTGTCCACAAACTTTATCAGTGTACTCGCTATGCATTATCTAAATCATTAACGAAGGTACAATAGAACTGGACCTAGAACTGATCCCTGTGGAATCCCACTCAATATGCCCTTCCAGTTTGACTGTGAACGACTGATAACTACTCTCTGGGAACGCTTTTCCAACCAGTTTTGCACCCACCTTATAGTAGCTCCATCTAGGTTGTATTTACCTAGTTTGTTTATGAGAAGGTCATGTAAAACAGTATCAAAAGCCTTACTAACGTCAAGATATACCATATCTACCACTTCCCCCCATCCACAAGGCTTGTTACCCTGTCAAAGAAAGCTATTAGGTTGGTTTGACATGCTTTGTTCTTGACAAATCCATGCTGACTGTTACTTATCATCTTATTTATTTTCCAGGTATTTGCAAACTGATTGCTTAATTATTTGCTTCATTATCTTTCCAGGTACTGAAGTTAAGATGACAGGTCTGTAATTCCCTAGGTTGTCCTTATTTCCCTTTTTATAAATGGGCACTATATTTGCCCTTTTCCAGTCCTCTGGAATCTCTCCCGTCTTCCATGACTATCTCCAGTTTGTCTCCTGCTGTCTGACTTTCCAGTATCATTCCAGACAACTCTTGACTCCTCTCTCATGATTGTGGATTCTGACTACTAGGTCTGGCCACGCATGACCTGGCCATGACAATTCCTCACAATATACAGTCAAGATCACAGTGTCAATACTACACAAACTGCCACTGAGCCCAACTTGTAGGCACTGCTAGAAAACACCAAATTAAATGTACATCACGTTAACATTTGCTCACATACATTGTAAATCCTCTGGTTTGTTATTAAAACACTCCCTGTGTCATGTATCAAACTGTATTAAAGTCATTGAAGACTCCTTCTCTTAAAGACTTGGTCTTTCAGTCCCAGATCTCTTAGGAGGTCCTATTGAGGTCACTCCTATGGTTATTTCCTCAGACTTGTTATTTCCTTAACAAGCCAGTTAACCATATATGAGAAACTACTGGCTTCTTTAAAAAGGAAGGCTGCTTACAAATCTACAATATGATTTTCATGAACAACTAGGAAGCATTTGACAAATAAAAAGAGCTCTCTTCTGGAAATACTAGTCCAGTAAGATTGCAAGATTAGAATCTCAGGTGAGTTACATGAGATAGGTACCTACCAGATGTATCCTATAAATGTATTCAACAGAAACATTCTTCTCTATCCACTGCCCAAGCTACTCATTTCTAAAAAGTGCCCATCCTGAAAGGAGGATCTCTAAAAAAAACTTGGCGAAGCTGTACAGATCTGAATCAGAGATAATACCCTAGATTCTGTAGGACCACAAGACACACTAGGTCCACCCATGTTCTTATTGCATTTAGTGATTCTACAGTGTTTTTATGAATTTGTAACAGATGTTTCTAAGTACTCTTGACCATTTCTCTCTCCTGAGGAATTTTGCAGTGGGATAACTCCAGATAATAACACAAACAAAGCTGTAACAGGCACTCTGGGATAAATCTTTAGACACTACATCTAAATATCCTCCAAAGACTTACAATCTGGAATGACCCTGCCTGCAGATGTTTTTGAGCTTACCAGGGCCATACTGAAAAGCAAGACTGCTTATAGATAACTGCAAAGCTCCTTCTGAAAAAGACTGAGAGAAGAGTGAGATTCAAGCTGCAAGGTATGAAACCTAGGATGCCATGGAGCAGGATAATAGAGAGGATGGTGTGCGACAGCATGGCTCTGACTGTATGCAGAACTCAAAGACACTGAGAAAGGTTTTAGTGTGGGTTATGGCAGTGTTTCCCAGATATGGGATAATCCTAGAAGAGTGAGCACATAGGGCTTGATTGTGGCATGCAGACAGGCCTCTGAGCTGATTTAGTCTCAGCTTTCAATTTCTTTAAAAAGTCTCTAGCTTTCATGGTTGCAAATAAAATCTTCAAAATGAGAAGCAAGAGACATCTGCTTGAATTTGCAGAGAGCCTGAAACAATAGGTCTGAGATGGGAACTGCTGTGTTCATTTCAGTGGCTGCTAACTCAGATGCCAATGACTGCTACTTCGATCTAATATTTTTCAAAAATCCTATTTATAGCACACAAGCCAAAGAGGGAAAAAGCCTTTTCCGTGCTGGAAACAGAAAACAACCAAAGAGCACAGTGCCAGCAACAAGGAGGGGGGAGCATTACATATTCTGCTTTTTTCCTATCCCTTAAATGCTGGTCAAGAAGCAGCACTGAGGTCTCTGAGGAGACTGACTGCCCTCCTAGCCTCAGGGCAAATACTGTGACTGTTGCTGCTTTAGTAAATATAACAGAATGGGTAGGAGAGATTGATTAAAATGAAGGTGTGAGTGAAAACCCTGTCAGTGAATGCTCATGTGGGCATGTGCCCCCCCCCCACCAACCCCCCCCCCCCTTCACCTACTTCCTAAGGTAGAAAGAGACGTGTGTGTGCATAGGACATGTGTTTCAGCCTTGTCCAGCTTTGCAGAGCAGCCCAGGACAGCAGCTGTGACATTCACAGAAATACAAACACACAGGCCCCAACACATCCAAAAAACCAGCCTAACTTCATATATCATCATAAAAGGAAGGGCAAGGGATATGAGTGTCTTCTTTGTCATCTTCCTTCTGGACATTTCTATTAACTCTTTTGTAGCATGGTTTGACTTTGCTTCACAAGTTCTAATTCTGAGGTACACTTGCTAAATACTGGCCCTGTTCCTGAGTAGGAGAGATCTATAGCTGAAGCATGCTCACCTAGTACAGACACAAAACAAAATAGCTTGGTAGTTCTAGCACAAAAGCTCTACTTAGCTTCATAAACTCATCATCAGTGGGCAATGTAGGTAACAGACTGGACACCACAAGCAATATAAATATATAATAGAACTTTTAAATGTGCAAAAAGACTAAAGAAAAAAGATCTTTGACCTTCTTGCTTTCCCTTGAGCTCATGTATATCATTATGGCCAGTAAGACAGCAAATGGAATGACATTGAAACGATAGCTATCCTGTAACAATTTTGGAAGCCAATTTGTACAGTAGTTGAGCAGTTAATAGTGTTAATCAGAATGATAACCTGTTAAAGTCTACACTTATGCAAATAACATTTTGGCAGATCACACATACTTTAACAGCAAAACCGGCCAAGAGAAAATCTAAATGTCTTACAAATTTGCTGCTCTATTTTAATAATCTGTAAAATAATAGCATAAGACTATACCAATGATTGTTGGCATATCTGAATACAAAACATACTTGCATAAAAAAAGTTAGTCAAAAATTAATCTTGGTCATCTCAAACAGATAAATGAACAATTTGTTCAACTCTTAACTTTTACAAAGTAAGGATTAATCTCTACAGCTAAATCCAATCTGTGGCTTTATCTTTTTAACAAGAACTTGGCATTTCTTACAGACCTTCCTAAAACAGGCAACATTTGCAGAACAAGGAAAACAGCAGAAACCTCAAACTGTCCATGTTACTGAAAGTAACATATGTAAAATAAAAACAGAAGACAATCATTTATTGATAAGACAAGGCCCATGCTGGATTAGAAAAAACTGCAGTTTGGGATGAAAAGAATTTAGGATGGTTTTGATTTTGTAAAATCTCAAACGGAAAGCATTTGCTTTACAAAAGAAAGGATCAGACATCCTTTGGATCTAGGCCCCATTTAAGCTGAACCATCAGAATTAGGCGAAAGAAACAGAGGTTTGGGTGAATGGTCATCAATTGTGGTTTAAATGTCTTTCTAGTAAAATAGCAGTAAAAATATCAAGATGTGCTTGTACTCTTAATTTGAACTCTGTTGATGCACAGAATGCCATCATTAAATTTGCCATTAGATCTTCTACTGCATCTTTGAAAAAATAAGGTGTGAATATGTACTCCCAGCCTCAGGCTGCAGTGGAAAAAAAGGATCTTCAAATATTCAAAAGATTCAGACTGGTATAACTCTTTTCATTAAGCAAAATTTTCATTAAGCAATATCAGCCTGTCCCTGAATTTCGCAAATCAATAAAGTTTTATGCACATGGACTTTAAATTCTGTTAACATGTTGGTGTATATATAAACATATACACATCTAGGTAAATTTTTGTTCTTTAGACATTTTTCCTTCAGATACAAATTTATTTTTTTAATGAATATGCAGGTGTCCTGTCCTCATATAAAGCTTTCAGTATAAAATATTGTCATTGACTAATTCCAAGTTTAATAAAAACAAAATATTTTGGATCACAAACACATTTTTTTGTAGTGCTTGTCCCTTCTTCTGATAGCAAATCTTTACCTTCTCATGATTCCCATCCATTAAGAGGGGAAAAGATTTTTTTAAAATATAGAAGTCCGAAGTTTTACAGCAACTCTTTTTCCTGGAGTCAACATAAGCAAGCACTGAAGCCTCTGCAGTGAAAACAGGATTCTCCCCTCCTCCCTCTGCTTTTTCTCCCTACTGAATGCCATGGCCTTCACTCAACGAAAGGAAATGAAAGACACACTGAGACAACAGCATCACGTGGGTGAAGGTCAGATTGCTTTCCAGCTGTGTGATGCAGTTTTACCACCCTCAGGACAAAAGTTAAGCCCTTCCTCTCTCTTTTTTTTTTTAATATTTTTAATTTCATGTCTGTTTTAACAAATCAACTTATTTTTCCCTGAAATTTTGGTTAGGATCCATTCCTCCAAAATCGTCAAATATGCAGGAAAGTGAACTAATTCAAAACATTTGTGGGTGTCTTCCTCAACAGAGTAAAAGCCAAAGTCCAGACACTAATATTTTTATCAACAGCCCTCCACTATTCCCTGCATACGTATACTGGCGCCTTTAAAGGACAGAGGTGTCTACAGTGACATTCCCTGACAGCAAAACACACTTGGATACAGCGGTAGGCTGCTCATCAACTATCCTGGTCACTGGGAGAGGAGCATTTCCTCTCTCAAATGGGGCAAGTTCACAAATCCATTTCCATTTCCCACCCACCCTGTTCTAGAGTGGTCAAGCACGCTGCGAATTGAACCCGCTGCCTGTCACTTTATGATCCAGATATTCACAGCCACTTACTGTGGCAGCAATTGTCAAACCAGTCAGCATTGTTCAGACCCGAACTGCATTTTTCTCAACTGCAGTAGGACTCGCAAACACACCCTCCCAATTTTCTGTGCAGACAGACTGTCTTCATTTTTCTTCTTGGCTGATGCCCCTCCCCACAAAATAATAATGTCATTTTCAATGCAGCCAACTTTATCCAGTTAACGCTATGAAATAACTGTTCAACGCTACATGAATCATTTTATCATCTGTGATTTTTTTCCTGATGCTGGCATTTGTGGAGTTTAAACTATTGGCCAGAAAACTCAAGCAATATTTTTCCTTAAGCTAGTACACAAGTTAAGATATAACTTCTACTAGCTTCCTTCTCCAATCAGGATCAGAATCTTAGTGTGCTAGGTGCTGTTCAAATACCTAGAGCGAAACAATCCCTACCCTGGGGATCTCAGAATCTAACTTGATACAGGACACATGTGTAACAAAAAAAAAAGAAAAGAAAAAGAAAGGGGGGGGGTGGAGTAAAGATAATTGTGATAAGATCAAGTGGGTTAGCTCTGTGCATGGCTTGATGTTTCAGAATCATTCGACAATATGTTTGATTTTTAAAACAAACAAATTAATCAATAATACCAGGTAACTCTAACTCCTCTCAACCCAGCCAAGCCAGCTGACAATCTAGCCACCATTTGTTGGCTGATTCCTTGCAAGCATCTTGAGGAAGGTTTTGAAAGAGGAGATGGTGGTGGATTTGTGGATCAGTTCAAGATTAGGGTTGCCAACCCTCCAGGATTGTCCTAGAGTCTCCAGGAATTAAAGATTAATCTTTAATTAAAGATAATGTCATGTGATGAAACCTCCAGGATTTCATCCAACCAAAGTTGGCAACTCTATCTCAAGATTCATAGAAGGTGCTCCAGTCACACAGAGCATCGTGGAAGAAAGCTCAGAGACAAACATGGAAGAAGACAACGAATGGGTATTCAAGGCCTTCATCACTGGCAGAGTGAAAAGGAAAGAGGCAACACAATAAGAGACAAGAGCAGATGTATAGAGTAGGGAGGGAGAGAGCTTTGAGGAGCCTTGAAAGCCAAAAAGCTTGCATGTAATTAGGTAGTCAGAATGATGGGCAAGGAAGACAAGATAGGGAAAGCAATTGTGTTTCATGTGGATTGGACAGGAGGCATGTGATAACAGGGTGGCCAGAGGAGAGGAAGGTACAGTAAGCAAGAACTGAAGTAATGACGGCCTTGAGAAAAGTAAAGCAAGGAGGTGGACATCAAAGAGAGAGAGCCCCTTGCTGGAATTACAAAGACAATAAGAGGGAGCAGGTGGACCAGCCAAAGACAGCACTCAAGGAATGCACTGAGAGAGCCAGGGAACTCAGTATTACAAAAGCCAAGGTCAGACAAGATGTTGACAAAGAGATAAGTTTGAGGATCATCATAAATGAATATTAGGAAAAAAAGTGAGGAAGGCACTTCATAAACTACTTTTTATCTCATATTAACATACCAGAGCAACAAGATAAAGGGTTTTGTTGTTGTTTTAATGCATGCAGATATGACATTGATTGGTACAATTCAAATTTCCAAATAAATTCCTTTCAATTGCAATAAATCACCTGTATTCAAGTCAATGAAATGTGGATGCCTAACTCCTTTAGAAAATCCATCTGCTAAAAGAGTGGTCCTTCTAAAAGGAATGATGGTCCAGTGTTTAGGACCATGCTCCTAGACGAGGACATCAAGACCAGGGATCAAATCCCTGCTCCACCAAAGACTTCCTGTGTGACCCTGGACAACTCATTAACTGTGTGCCTCAGTTTCCTCTCTATAAAATGGGTATAATAGTACTTCCCTACCTTACAGGAGTGTAGTCAGGATAAATACACTGAAGATTGTGAGGTGCTCAAATTCTACAGGGGGCCATACAAGTGTCTAGAATAGACTGAAAATGCCAACCTGCATTTTTTCATTAACTACAGCAAAAGAAAGTATGTAGTAATAAACTAGTAATCTCCATAACCCTGTCTGTCTTGCAATTGTCTTTTATTATTACTGTTAATTTCATAAGTATATTGTTGCTTCCACTTAAGAGGTTCTCAACCACAGTGACTTTAAAAACAAGAGAGACTCAGTACAGTCATTGCTAGGAAAAGGAATGACTCCTGAGAATGCACTGTCATGCTATACAAGAGAGCTGAAATGGGATCTGAAAACAAGATTGGATGGTTAAGCAGAAAGTGGAAATGAGGTCTAGAGCCTTTCACCACCAGATTACCAGTTCAAATCCAGCCCAAATTGCCTGAATGTTGTTACTATAAAATAGATGAGTTTGATGGTCTCAGACTAGTCCCAATGGACATAAGTTCATACTTAGAACAAGGTACAACTACACTAACTGGTACCCTAGTTGGCAGAAGCCAGATGTGGCTCCCCTCCACAGGCAGTCCCTTCAGGTGAGGGATTGAGGCACAGTGATCAGCCACACCATCAAGGGCTCGTTCACCTGCACATCTACCAATGTGATATATGCCATCATGTGTTAGCAATGCCCCTCTGCCATGCACATTGGCCAAACGGGACAGTCTCTTCGCAAAAGAATAAATGGACACAAATCTAACATCAAGAATTATAACATTCAAAAACCAGTAGGAGAACACTTCAATCTCCCTGGTCAATCAATAGCAGACTTAAAAGTGGCAATTCTTCAACAAAAAAAACTTCAAAAACAGACTCCACGAGAAACTGCAGAACTGGAATTAATTTGCAAACGGACACCATCAAATTAGGCCTGAATAAAGACTGGGAGTCGATGGGTCACTGAAAAAACTAATTTCCCCCTGCTGATACTCACATCTTCTTGTCAACTGTTTGAAATGGACTACCTTGATTATATTGGCCTCATTAGCACTACAAAAGTGATTTCCACCCCTTCTTGTGAACTGTCTAGAATAGCCCACTTCCACCTTAATTGAATTGGCTTGTTAGCACCAACCCCCAACTTGGTAAGGCAACTCCCATCTTTTCATATGCTGTGTATTTATACCTCCCTTCTGTATATTCCACTCCATGCATCTGATGGAGTGGGTTTTAGCCCACGACAGCTTATGCCCAAATAAATTTGTTAGTCTCTAAGGTGCCACAAGGACTCCTCATTGTTTTTGCTGACACAGACTCACACGGCTACCCCTCTGAAATCAGTGATGGGAGAGTTTGTACTATTGCAACCTATGCTGAAATGATTCTCTCAGTAGGGAGAAGAATCCAGTCTTCGGGGGTGTCAATCCAGCACCTCCCACCAATATTAGATTCACATAAAAAGAGTTTTTAAAAAGTAAAAAAATTCCTGGTTGTAAAAGAAGGTGGTTCAATGGAAGTAAAAGACGAGAAAAAGGTAAAAAAGTAATAAAAATGGTAATAAGAAAAGGGCTTGTCTACACTACTCCAGTTTGGACAATGGGGCATGAACAGCAGTGTGCACTGAAGTGCTGCACTGTAACTCCCCCGTGTGGATGCTGTGGGCACAGATTAAAAGGTTCCTAGTTTGCATTAATGTAATCCTATTTAAAGAGGATTATATTTATGCAAACTAGGAACCTTTTAATCTGTGCCCACAGTGACCACACGGGAGAGTAGCAGTGCAGCATTTTGGTGCACACTGCTATTCATGCCTCCATAGAGCAGAGCAATGTAGACAAGCCCAGAGACAGTTAGGGAACACGAAAAGAAATGAAAGGCACAGAGAAGACTGAGGAGGTATTTGTTATGGGGCACACATAGGAAATGAAACTGCAGAGCCCAAGTCTTCCTCAGTCTTCTCCAGCTGGGCTGCTTCATTCCATTCCCACTGACTTTGAAATACTTCTGCCTCTTATACACCCCATCAAAAAGACAGGAGGCAGCAGAGGTTTCCTCAAAGCAGGGTGCAGTGAAGAGCAGGCTGTCAGCTGGCAAAAAAAAAACGTATCAGCCAGCCCCTAAAGGCTAGCATCAAGGGCAGGCTGAGCTCTGAGTTCCTTAAACTCAGAAGTCACTAAAGAGGATGCCCTAGCTAACCACCTGAAAGCTGGGCATCTGAAGAAGACCAAGCCAGGCTGGCTAGTTTCCCTTAAGCCAGCCGGCACTGGGGGGAAGCTGCATTCTGGCTTCCCCATGCCTTGAGCACAGTGAACAACATGCCAGCTGTGTCTGTAGACAAGCCAAGTTTAATGAGGCTACAACAAAAGCATTCACGTGTCTACTACCGAGTATCTATGCTTTTTGCTACAGTTAGTCAAAAAACAGGAGACAAATTTTTGAAAACATTCATACATTTCCTCCCCCATTTTTTACTGCAATTTCTATGTTGAAAAATTTTCTGACCATTTCTACTTTTTAAACTCAAAGACATGAACCTGAGAGAGGCTTTTTTCCCTCAGCATTTTTGATGAAAAAACTGTGCTCAGTGATGAATGCGTGAAATACACTACTCGTTGCTTTTCTTCTTCGTAAATACTGAAGACTTTATTGTGACTCCTGCTGTGAAGACAGAGAGAACCTTTCTGTGTCCACCCCCCGCCCCCACAGTGCTCCCACTTAGAGGAAGGTATAATCCATCTCCCACTAGTGGGGAGATGGCCATAGCCCTGCCACTTCCCCCATGCTAGGACAGACATGCTAGGGTTTACTGCTGGTCTGGTATAAAGAGGATATATTTTATCTGCTCGCTGTTTTACAGACAATGTCAATTGGCAGTAACCCATAACAGTTCTCTATTTATAACATGTCTCAAGTCTCCTTCTCTTTTTTGCTGGGAACAGGGGGAGAACTGTAAAGAAGGATTGCGACAAGACAACCCTCAGATCAGATCTGCTTGAACTCAGCCAATCTGGTTTCTGCACAGAAACTGCACTAACTGCACTGATTAGTGATTTCCTGGTGATGGGTGCAGATCAAGTGGCCATGCGGATTTCTTTAGCTCTGTCAGGTACCTTCAATACCATATATTACGAGCTATTGTTTACACGTCCGCAGTCCCTAGCAGGAATAGATGGAGTTGCTCCAATTCTTTCTTTCTGAGAGTAAAAGTAGTAGAGGGCAGCTGCTCAGAGCTGTCTCACATGGTTCAGTCTAGCCGTTCACATTGTCAGAAGAGTATATGAGGCCGTTAGGAGATGGGATAAGATGCCTTCAGAATGCTGAAGACAAGCAGATCTATATCTCAATTTCATTGCTCTGCTCTGGTTGAGACAGGGGGTTGGATATGGGCAATCTACCTGAAGCTGAATCCAGACAAGACTGAGGGACAGTCAGGAGGTTGGAGAAAGAAATTAGAAAAAAATATTGAACACTCTATTCGCTCCCTTGGTTGGGAGGGTACACCTGCCATTCTTTACTCACGTTTGCATTTTGAAGATTGTGTAAGACCACAACAGATTTAGATTATCAGGGAGCAGTTATGGCCAAAACTGGTTTCTCCCATCTGCACTTGACAAGAAAGGCACAGCCTTTACTTTGGGATGTGAACCCTGCTATAGTAATCCAGCTTTTGTCAATTTGAAATTAGGCAACTGCCATGTGCACTCCATGGAGCTAAGAGAACAGAGTTTAGGATCACTTTAAAACATAAGTTAGCGCAGAAAATAGCTTCTGTTGGTTAAAATGGCTTCCACTGGAAGCATGGTTGTCTGTACACAGTCCTGACTGACTTATTTTCTGACTTGAGCTTTAAAGTATCAGTTGTTACCAGTGAATGGTTTGGACCCTGTCTACCTGAAAGACATCCACTACTCTCTGCAAGAGATATTCTGACACAGCTGCAATCAGTGATTCTGGAACTCACTCCCTCTCTCTTATTCCCAAATATTTATTATTCATTCAAGTGTATAAAACAACCAAAACTAATCACTTGATGATTACCTGTTCTGTTCATTCCCTCTGGGGCACTTGGCATTGGCAAATGTCAGCAGACAGGATACTGGGCTAGATGGACCTTTGATCTGACCTAGTATGGCCGTTCTTATGTTATATTCTAATGTGCCCCCAACTCAGGCTTAGGTAGGGTGACCAAATATCCCGATATTATTGGAACTGTCCGGATCTTAGGGGCTTTGTCTTATATATGCAACTATTACTGGCCTGTCCCCTGGGGAAAAAAAATTGTCCCGATTTTTCACATTTACTATCTGGTCACCGTGGTCTTAGGGCACCATCCCCTCCCATAATGTCATTAACAATCAACAAAGCAGGTAACAGACTATATAAAAATAAAAATTCCCCAGCCAGGGTTAAATCTTTAAACGTCTCCCATGGGGGGTTGGGGGGGGGGGGGGGGAATCTCACAAAAGGCCTCTCATAGCATTAAACAACCGCCCCTCCAGCCCTTCCCAAGGTGCTCTGGAGAAAAGCTGGGCCCAGCAGTATGTTCACAAAGTAAACAGATCAGGGCTCTAGCCGAGCTCGGTGGGGAAGTGATTTCCAGAGCCAATGGGCCTTCACAAAGAACACCGTGCCAGTAGTTCCCTTTCATTAATATTGAGAAAGCTCCGGTTCAAGTGATTCTGCTGATCGCAACGGCAGAAGCACGACCTGAGGACAGAGGTGGTCTTTTGGGTAGCCTGGTATCAAACCATTGAGAGCTTTGAAGATCAAACCCAATACCCATCTACAAACTCACAGGCAACCAGTGCAGTCCCCGGAACACCAGAGGTATGTGCTCTCTGAGTGAAACCTTGTTTAATAGGTGCATTCTGCACCCATCTTCATTCTGGTTGATTGCTTTGTATTTGTGGGTTGAGGTCATTGGTGCGGATGGGTTGGTTGTGATATTTTATCTATATCCTTTTAAATGTATGCACCACTGCCTAGAGTTATGGACAGGCAATTTTTTTAAAACAGATAAATAAATCAGTATTAAAAAATAAATAATTCCTTATTGAAGTTCCACACAATCAAGCTAACACATCCTACCATTATTTCTAGCTCAAATGACTGGCCCTCATTGGGCCCTTTGATGAAAAAACAAGGTAAAAGGACTTTGCTTGTGTGAAAATGAGCTACAGCACATTCAAGTGTGGTGAAGACATTATCATCCCAAAGAAGAGTTTGAGAAGCCAGGCCATCACCAGTTATTTCTGGCTCTTCGCGGGTTGACGGGAGTAGTAGACGTGGCTCATTATTCCCACTCCTTATATGGAACCATGCAGGCCACACAACTCTTTATTTGTGAGAACAATACCACCATTCTTCCTCCTGCCCCAGCATGTTCACCTGGAGAGACCCACCACAGAGATCCCATCTGCAATGCACTGTGTGGTGGGCATGAAACGCTCTTGTATGGGCTCTCCCCTGCTTTGCTGCCCGCACACCTGTGCGGCAGGAGGCATTATTTCTGCTGCCTTTGACCCTTTATGCCTGAGTAAGCGGTCCTAGAATTTGATGCTTCACGGTGAACAATCCTAATTTTAGATTCAAATGTATCCCCCTCCCACCTTGGTACGGTCAATTGGCAGCACTGCTACAGACCCAGAAAACCAATATTACAGAAAATGCCAAAGAAACAATTTCTACATCATTTTAGCATTTAGCATTTTAGCATCCTCCACTACTCCCTTTCCTATGCAACAGCCCGCAGTTTGAGTCTACATCCCAGACCTGGACCCAGGCAGACTCTATGGTAATGCCACCTACCTTCAACTGCAGAAAGGTTCTCGGGACTGCTGGAAAGCAACACTGTCAGGAATCATGACATTTTGCAAAGCTTTTATAAACATTCCTAATTCATTAAATACTACACCAGGACAACCTTCGGATTGAGAGATTCCCATATGGGCACATACATATACTCTGAAACACGCCCCCCGCCCCCCATTTCCCATCCTTAAACAGAACCACACCACATGTCCCTCTGGCACACTGAACGAGTGAAAATCTTACAAGTTCTAGTTTGCATATACTTAAGCAGCAGCTCAAGAAATATATTTCACAGAAAGCTCAACTAAACTGCTGATACTTCAAAGGTTAGCATATGCGTTATTTATCATCAGATTTGTAACTGAGTTTTTGCTCAGTTCCAGCTGCAGATTCAGACATTGCAATACATTTTATGTAATGTAGTAAAGAATATTAAAGAGATGGTTACATTTCACTGTGGATTTAAACAGGAAGCTGGAGAGGGCTGGTACCACATTGGCAGAGTAACCTACTGATGTGCTTTTTATAGGAGTCCTGAAAAGAACTTCTTCAAAGTCTGAATGAAAACCAGCCCCATACACTTAAATAATATCTGTGTAACAGGAATCCGCTATGCTAGACCCTCAGACATTCCAGCCAGAACTCAGCCTAAGAATATCTTGGCACTTCAAGTGAGAAGTGGAGCCCCCTCAACACTGACTTCTCAGAATCTCACAGGATGGGGCTCCTTTCATCCCTGCAGTGGCAGTGTGAAAAGTCAATCAGACTGTATTTTGTATTCATTCCAGTGACTGCATATACAGAATACAGGGCCAAAATCAAAATGCCTAGTCATCAAGGACAGCAGAGGCTGCCCCAGCACGTTATTATCTTCCCTGTACATCTCATCTGGAGGTGTTATTACCTGCAACACAAAAAGTTTGTGCTAACAGCCCTTCAAGCAACATGATGATAAACATTTAACTGTCCCAGTGCCCACTTTCACATCCTTATGCTGAGAAATGAGCACTCTAAGGGAAGACGTTTGTTTCTACACTGTTTGGCAATGTTACCAGGGCTTTTCTGGTGCCAATTTTAATATGCTCCTGTGGAAAGCAGGAAAAATGACTTTCAGCACCACACACATACACAAAGGAAATCTATTACCTTTTACTTTAAAACACTAGCCAGGTTAACAGAAAGCGACTGGGTTCTGGGAAAGGAAAGAGCACTCAGACTGAATCACAACATAGTAATTAGGGCCAGTAGGTCATTAAAGCCACAGCTGTATAAACTAGGGCTGTAATTAACTTTCTATACTGCTTTTACACAACAGCATTTCAGTTTCTTCTGTGGGGGGGAGGGGGGAATCAGTAATATTAAAAAAGAAAAGAAAAATAAACCCTGAAATGCCAATCAAGTGCAGCAAACTACTGTATATTTTGCAGGGGGGAGGGAAGCATGTAAGAAGTGTGTTTTTGTAAGTGTGAAATACAAAGTACTACATAAGAATTATATTCATGAGATGTAGTCTGAAGGTTTGCAAGCTGCCATATAGTGGCTGTTGGGTGAGCTTCCTGTATATACAGTTGCAAGTCAATTACTGTTCTCTGTAGGTGAATACAAGAAAATGAAAAATTATACACTAGCATGAAACAGTTACAATACCTCATTTAAAATGTAAGCCTAGTGAACAAGTTACAGGGCATTAAAAGGAGCAACGGCAAGACTTTAATTATAAACTAGTTCCTACCGTACAGTAGTTTAGAAAAATCAGCCACTTCCAAGCTGGCAATTTCCATATATAGCTCTGCTGCTGTTTGAAACAGACAACCTGTAAAGTTATCAACAACAGAAGAGGACCTCATGAAATGCTCAAGGACCCCAATGTAACCTACTACTGTCCAGTTCATTGATGTGCTAATGTGCTAAAAAAACACTCCATATTCAGTTGAGAAACTGAAAAGAGAGAGAGTAATTTACAAATAGACACTGACCATGGGGGAGGGCAGCGCGGGAGGGGAACATGGGTGAAGGAGGCAAAAATACAGGGAAGCTGGAGCTGTATTTTTAGGCTGAGAAAAGTGCTAAAATCCTGAAGGGAAAATCATGCATGCGGATAAACAACAACAGAATCACGCATAGCAAAGCTTGGGGCTTCTCAGCCACTCTTCATCAGATAAGAAATAACAGCATCAGCCAAAAACACAAATACACTGCTGAATAGTTGCTTGAAGCATGCGGCTTTTGCTGCTGGCCAGAGGGGACATGATGATTTGTAAATCCAGGTTTGAATTATATTATTGTCAACAATCCAAAGTATAACAGCCATGGTCAAAAAATATTTGTTTTCAAAAAAAGGAGTGGCAAGTCTGTCATGGGTGCCAATTCTCGGTTCTCTCTAAGTAAGAGGAAGGGGAGGTAATTTCAAAAACTCAAGACATCTAATGTATATGCCCAGCAGTCTCATTCATTTTGGAAGGCATTTTTAGAACTACCTTCTAATTGGCTTAAGGATCATTTCCAAGGTCTGACTTCTTAATTGGTTTTTTGGAGGGAGGAAAAGAAGAAACATGATGCCACCTCTCTGGAAGTTGCCCCCACTTAAACCCATTTCAGAATCCCAATAGAAACTTCGAATCTATAACCTACAATCTCAGACATCAGGCAAGAGTAATAGACATAAAAGGCACCTAATTCTGTCAGAAAGAGAACATCTACTTGTCACTGACATCAAAAAGAAAACCACACATTTATGTTACAAGAGATGTCTACATTTCAATGATGCTTTGTCCTGAAAGAAACAAGCTTGAAGTATATGAAAAGGCAAAGGGGGAAAATGGCTGTTTGCTACTTCCTTCCATGTCAGAGAAGGTGCTTTCAAAGTGTATTATAACTTTAGTGTACTGTAATGAATTTCTAAGGGATTCCAATGAAATAGATGGATTTTCCTATTCTTTGGAGTGATCTTGTCTAATCTTGCAATACTCCTGAGTTGCAAGGTCTTCCTAACTTCAGTATCCCATAGGAAGTCATTAGTTATGTTCTATTACCACCTTTGTAGTATTATCAGCACAAATATTGCCTGTATTGATCTGGACCCACATATACTATTGAAAACATTGCTTCAAATTAAGATATGAAATCCTTACTTGCCAAGAGATAGACACTACCTTACAATCTTGTATGTCAGGCACTACAAATAAAAGAAGTGGAGTATATGAAAGAACACTATCATGTAGCTTATTTTATAGGGTAATATTTTTAACACGTCTTATTTTCTAATGCTGAAAGATTTTTACCCTGATCTTTTTCTGTTGAACTTAGCATAGATTTGTTTTCCCTGTGCTTTAAATGAAACATTTTTACTTTTGTCAAACAACTTAGGACACGTCTACACTTGAAATTTGGTTCTGATTAAGACAGAATACAAATTTAAAGTGTGATAGCTATTCCTGAAGATTAGCATAACTTCCAGAATAAGAGCGTCCACTCATGGAGTTAATCAAGAACAGTTAATCAGGAACAATTCCATGTGTCCTTATACGATGCCTTTTGATGCCAAAATGTCTTCCCTTTTGTACCAGCGTCATGGACGAAGACAGCACAGTCATGAATAGTATTAACTGCAATTCAAAAATCAGGAGTTGGAGCCTGATATACAGTGTCATGGTAGGTCCCACAAAAATACAGAATTTATTTTTATTCTCACTAATGTAATTGTAAATTTTTGAATAAATTAAAATTGGGCCCTGAAAATACTGACACTAAACAACGTCATTTTCTTTTTATATATTTTGGCACACCTTTTTAAGCCTATTTTTATGAACAAAGGAATATGCTCCCCTTCAAGTGGCTGCTTTTGCACTTAGACACTGGGTGACTGCCTGCTCTAACAGAACTTTACACATGCACAGCATCTTTAAACATTTGCCTGTCTTCATGTTGAGTGTACAAAGGGCTGTACCAGCTGTGCGCCTCTGCCTTCCTTTTTGGAAGTTGTGGCCTTCGACAATGTTTATGTAGTTTTTGGCTACTCCTTCAGGCAGTCAGGTATGAACAAACAATGTCATCCACAGACTATCAATGCTTCAGTGCATGTTAAAGAATCTCTGCATCACTACTACCATGGCTATCAGCCTGTGGGTAGTAACCTTGAGGTAGATCGTCTGAAGGTTTTGATGGGGCCTCAGGTTTGCTCCCTCGCCCCTGCCCAATACTTGCAGAACAAGAACTGCGCCGATTCTAGGAGGCATATTCAGGAGGCAGGGCAGGAAGCAGAGGAACCAGTACTTGACATATTTAAGATTGCAATCCCTGTCCACCTGCAGCACAGAAGAGAACTTACCATCCCTCCCAGCAGGCAGAAATGGGTAAAAGAGGGAACTCACGTCTCCAACCAGCCATAAGAGGGCAAGGAAGAGAGCTACAGGCCTGGGTTCAAGACAGCCCAACCATGTGCCCCATGAAGTGTCAAAGGAACAAAGGGCAGACTAAACCAGCATATCTGGAAAGCTGCAGGTATCTCAACCTATCTGATACATTTCCTGTAGCATAATTTTTAGTTGTGCCCAGTTAGGGGGCAGGAGGGAGGAGAAGACACGAAACAAACTATTTATCAGACAAATGAAGGAGGCCAGGGGAGGAAGATGCACTTGAGAGGAAGATGACTGAAGGTCTGAGGATCGATCTGAAGGAGAGAGGAAGCTTCCTTCTGTGGCTGAAGACCTAGCCAGTCTCCACACAGAAGAACTGGCACAAAAGATCTTGGATGTGACTTGTGGGAAAAAGTGATGGCTGAATATTGCATTCTGGGAAGGATAAGGATGGAGACCTCTAGTCTCATGAACATGCTCTGTCTCGCTCGCCTAATATCTTTTTTTTACATCTTTGGTTAGACCTGCAAAGATATTTACCGTAGGCAGTAAATCAGTTTAACATGATCTGTAGAATACCTGCTGGTTTCCCTGTCATAGAAAGTGCCATGTAAGAGCAATATATGTTGCAATTGTTCACATCAATGCTCTGAGCTCATTCTCTCTTTTCAGAAAATAAAATCAAGATCAGTTTGTGATGACACCCATCACCATCTCCTTAAACTTCAAAAGGAAATGCAGTAATGACCCATTAAGCGGTAGTATGACCCTTGTTTAGTGTGGGATTACAAATCTCATCCTAAAACTTAATCTCAGAAATTGTCACGTCCACTTAATGGGTTCAGAGGACTTTAGTGTCTCTCTTCCCTAGAATTTTGCACACTTAAATCATTTAACTTTGAACTAACCAACCTTCCTCCATTTGAAGGGGAAAAAAAAACAGTCTAAAACTTTTGGAGCTAATAAAAAAACGACAACATTTTTATCTAGCATAATTACTGACAAATTCCAATTGGAAAGCTGTTGCTTTTATTTTAATTTTATTAAAGAAGTGAACAAAGGCTACCCAAGGCACCACAATAAAATTACATTAACTGTAAAATTACATTATTAATTCTTTAATCTCACTTGAGGCCTCAAGCTGTTGCTATGTCCAATTACCCAGCTAACCACCTGTCAGAATTGTAAAGCTAGTTTAACATTACCTCCAGGACAGTGGTGTGCCCTATGTTCAGTCAGGTCTGCCAGTGAATCGAAGTCCTGCTGACAGTTATCGCAGGTGTAAATTGACTCATCCTCCATGTCTTCATCTTCCTCATTTCTCTCTTCCTGACTCGTCACGCTGTTCCTCTCTTCCAGGGCCCGGCTGTCTTTCACCTCATTCTCCAGCTCTCCTCCTAGGCCTCCTGCCAACAGGAAGAATATACTCCACTGTAAGTTTTAGGGGTCTGAGGAAAAAAATTTAAAGAAATGGTCTTGCATCTATTAGATATTTAATTACCCTAGCTCTCACTTCACATTATTCCTGACACCTCTCATTATATTAATGTTTTTTTGTATCATGCAGTTTAACAACTTTCAATTGTATTCTTTAATATTTGGTGTGAATCCTCCAAAGATACTTTCTTCTAATCTTCTTTAGTGTGTGTATGGTAGGAACCTCTAGGTCTCCATCATACCAATCTGTTAGCATTTCATTATTTGAAGCAGATTCACAGCACGTTACAAACTGGCAAGGTTAATTATTGTTAATAATAATTAACAATTATTATTGTTAAGAAAAGTTAAGTGCTGGATTTTAATTCTTTATTTCCCGTGGCTCCCCGCCCCAAAAAAACCCCAATCTTCAAGCATCACCAAGAAAAAATTATCTGTTTTAAGGCCCCCATATCTCTTTAACTTCTGGTATGTGAGTAGTTCCACTAGACCTGAGCTAACCTAAGTCAATTTGCTAGGCAGACATGCTTTGAATTCCAGTTGTCGGGTTAACATTATAGTATTTGATATTCAGATTTCTTAGATATTCTTTATTTTAAACTACAAAAAGAAGAGGAGGACTTGTGGCACCTTAGAGACTAACAAATTAAGTCCTCCTTTTCTTTTTGCGGATACAGACTAACACAGCTGCTACTCTGAAACCTTTATTTTAAACTGTGATCCAAATTTAGGAAAATGGAAATTTAAAGGGAAAGGAATAAACTGCAAGTTTAAAACAGAGATATAATTAAGGACCTGCTTCTCTTTTCACTTACACCAACATAAGTCAGGATTAAATCCATTGCCCTCAATGGAAATAACCCAGTGTAAAACTGGTCTAATGGAGGTAAGAATCAGGCTCTCTACCTACATAGTGTATGCAGTATGCAAAGAGCATATTCAAATCATGCTATTAGACTGGTTTGCCTATTTTGCCTCCTTCCATTCATCTTAAACTCTGTTTTAATAAAGTGTGTGGACTGTAAAGAATCATCATAAAACTGAACCTGAAGCACAAACTGCAATAAAAAATTGAATTCACAGAATCTTCTGTTAGAAGTTCCAAGTTGTTCATTGTCTGAATTTATACGATGGAAGCTAGTTTGTTAAACAGGACTGAGGGTATCTCTTCTTGATCCAAATTTTTAATGAGATATTATAAAGTCATTGGGTTGTTTGTTTGTTTTTTAAATTATGAAGGAAACACCAGTGATTATACAGATCAATCATTTCTCATATGGGATTAGATCCAAAGAGATTAATGCCAACAAATACTGAAAAAATGAAACTAAACTGAGAAATACAATTTATTCAAGATGAAAGCTAGGAACTATAAGCACTTCAATTCATATATATAAAGTTAGTAGGGTTCTATTACTGCCATCCATTGAAAACACACATTTTCAAACATCTGCACTGAACACAATAGCGTAAATCAACAGGTGTAAACTGTTCTGCAGTTTTCCACAGAGCACTCATAGCATGACATACCCTTCAGACTGCAATGGAAATATTAAAAATCAATGCTTTTGCTTGTGGTGTATGTAGCATCTCTCAACAATTAAATGATCTACACATTTTCAGGTTCTTTTACTGTCAGTTTATACAGATATTTTCAATAGAAAATATTCATTAAAAGCTACCTATTATATTCATCTAAAGAAAGGAGATCTACCACTAGTACAGTGGCAATGAATTTAAGGGTTTGGTAACAAGAAAAATTATTCAGTAAGCTCTCTATGTTGTAAGTCATTGTTTGGACTATGTTTATTCAGTTTATACTGTTCTCTGAATCTCATGATTTTCAGCCTCTTCCTTTAGTAACAATGTATTGTAGGAAAAAAAAACATAATTCTGGTTCTCTCTGAACTGGTACCTACCCAAATAATAAGTTACATTTAAGGCTATGATAGCTTTGCTTTACTTAACACATAATTTAATGTATATTTTCAAATTATCGTTTTCGTTTTGTCATATTTACTTAACACATCTTTTTACAATCTCTCATCCCAGACTTGAATCACAAACATTACAGCTCATTCAATCTCTCTAAAGCCTGTATGTCTTGTAGAGTTGATAGTTAATAAATCAGAATGTCAACTCTCCTAGTTTTATAAGACAGAAACCTATAAAAATAGTCCAAGTATATAAATCCAATTTAAAGAACTGACACATAATTCTGTTCTGACTGCTAATGGCAAACTTAGAGAAAGGCTTTCTAAAACTGGCCTTTCCAATGCCAAAAAAATAAAAAGGGCTCGGGCAGATTAGTGGAGGTTCCAGGGACCTATACAACACAGCAGAATAGAAATGTTTCCTTTTGACGATCAGCTGATCTGGTGAACATACTGCCACAAATTCATCCTTAGTATGACTCCAATAATTACATGACTGCACCAGGGATGAATTTGCTCATCTGTATCCAACAACAACAAATAATTTAGCATACTGCTTTCGGAAAAATAATTTGTATTGAGGTAAGACAACAGATTTACATCTGCAATGCAACAATTTATAAAAAATCTTTTTATTTCCTATTAAAACAGGAGATTTGCTTCACCAAAAGCAACCTTCCAAAGTTTCATTACTCGACATATGTATGTGTAACAGCACAGAAACGAATCTTGTATAAAATGAGTTATTTAGCAGAGGAAAAATTGCTCTAAATTGAGATTCTGTACTCAAAGAATTGTACTTGTGCATGATTCTCTCCATCTTATTGTCAATCTCCTTTGAATGTTATCTTTATTAGACTCTTCTTCTTGATTCTTGCTTTATAAAGCAGGATCTACAGCAAGCACGATGGATAAGAAAAGCATGTTGTCTATTTTTTGAGTTAATTTCATTTACATTGAATATGAATATCAGCACGGAGGACCTCACTATCACTGACAGCTTACTTTTTTTCTTTTAAAGTAAATTTAGTGCCTGTGAAAGGTGCTGGGCTGACAGACTTTGAGGCTTTTCTTTGGAAAGAGGTCTTCAGTGAGCGGCAAAGCAAGGTAAGCCAAATACAGCGGTAGCACACGTTGCCTTATCAATGTGTCACAACCAAGAACTAAAGAACATACATATTAGGAGTGTGATAGTTACTCCTGCCTATTAAGTCTTTGTGCCTCTGCAGAAATTGCCAACAAGGCTGTCATTGGTGATGCTTTAGGTTGCTGTGTATTTGGGATTTGGCCACATAACAGTAGGAAAATGGACTGAGAGCATCAACTCATTTCATAAAAGTAAGCAGTCATCAAATGTGGTTTTTTGGTCACTAACCAATGTGGGCTGATCCAAATAGGTAAGCTAATAATTAAAAGCTTTGCATCCTCCTCCATGTAGCCATACTGTTAACTCATTCTTTAAGAATGAGTTTTCTAAAGACTTTGGCTGAGTTTCTTATGAGTTTATAGTATAACATGCCTAATCTCAAGGATTGCTACATGGATCCTAATGGAACGAATTTCAGAAGAGAGACACCACATGTTCCATTTTGACTATTAAAACTAAGAAAAGTTGCCAAACAAAAACAAAACAAAAAAAACTTACAAAAAAGATTGTAAGTCACCATAAGTAAAAATTATGCCAACCTAATGGTTACCATCTGTGACCCAGAACTGGGAGCAGGCTCTAATTCTTACTCATCAAGCTGGTAGTGCTAAGGAGGCATTGTCTTCAAAGGGATCAAATCTGCACAACACTAACGTGTCTCTTCAAGGCTAGAAATATACAATAGAAAAGGCTATTTGTACAACGCTTTTGTAGAGCCTGGGTAACACCTGCACTTGGGAATGGAACATACCAGGAAAAAAGAGGGGGTGGAAACCTAAAAGAGTCTCACAAATGGCCATAGAGACCATTCTGCTTACCTGTGAGAAGGCTCAGTTCCCCAGTAGATACGGAGGAGACAGCATGAACTAGTGATTTGATCAGCAGGCATCAGAAGACCTACCCTGCCACTGATTCTCTGTCTGCCTTAGGCCTGTCATTTAACCTCCCCATGCCTGTTTTTCAATCTATAACATGAAGATAAGCACTTATCCACCTTTCTAAAGGTGCTTTGAGATCAGTGAATAAAACATGCTATCAATTGCAAATTTTATTGTTTGCCTGAGTAGTAAATATTTACGATGCCCTTAGAGCTAGGATTGCTTAATCTGATTAGCATAAATAATAGTTTCTTATTGTACATACTGCAAAAAAAAAAAATCACACTTACTGACATATCCAGGAATTCCCACAAGGTACATATTATTGAGAGGGTAGCATATTAACACTGACATACTGTTACCAAGCAACACCAGGACAAATCTGTATGTAGCACAGAGGTTATGTGGAAAAGTCAACACAAGAAAACTGCTGGCACTGGTTTGTTTAAATAAATGACTGCTAATTAATTCTAATAAAAAAATCTTTGTGTTTCACAGATGTGCATGATCTGTACAGCTGGCATACTTGAGCTGCAAGTATATAGGCTATTCAAAAAACTCACAACCACTCATACTCAACAGTGTCTCAAACAAGACACTGAACAGACTATTGAACGTCCAAAGGATAGCAACCATTTCTAATTGTTGCTTTCAATGTATTTAATCACTTGGCTGCGTAACTGAAGTGGAGGCTTCAATTTGAATGATCAGCCTTGAAAATATAACTTACGATGCCTAAAGTTACAGAAAACAGCCAGTTTGTATTGCATCAGGTTTAAAATGTTTGCTGTGCATCAACACACAAATATTTTACCCTACTATCTTAATGACAGTCGGGACAATAGTGTTAATAAAATGTTATTTTATTTGCCACTACGGTTAGTGTTTTCAGTGAGTCTTAATCATTTTTCTTTGTAAGTGATGGGTTTATTTTCTAGAAATAAGGTAGTTCTTCAAAAATAGAAAAGGCCAAAATAGATCAGTGTTACTAAGTGGCATGCTGACCTAAGAAATACACCAAGGAGAGGAATTCATTAAATTTGGCTTATTTGGAAGTTAGAATCAATGGCCTGCTAAACCCAGGGTTGTGAGCTCAATCCTTGAGGGGGCCATTTGGGATCTGGCGCAAAAATTGGGGATTGGTCCTGCTTTGAGCAGGGGGTTGGACTAGATGACCTCCTGAGGTCCCTTCCAACCCTGATATTTTATTCTAGTCCATATAATTAATATAGTGGTGTATAGCATGTGAACTGTTCATGAATTTCTCTATTACGGAAATCATACAATTTTTTAAAACTGACACTTTTAAAATAAATTACTCACACAGGGTGAAATCTTGCCCCCATTGAAATCAATGGCCAAACTCTGATTTGACTTCAATGGGGCCAGGATTTCACCCATTATATTTTGTATGTTAAAAGATCACCTTTTTCTTCTGTGTTTGTACAGAGCCTAGCATAATAGGGTCCCGATCCTTGAGTAGGGATCTTAGGCACTATGGTAATACAAATAATAATAAATAAAAATAAAATTTAGCAGCATCAACTGGCAGCATACAATTAGAGACACAAAATGTTGGGTCTAAATCCCAAGAGGTTATGACCACCTGCAATTCCCATTGATTTGCAGTTGGGAGATGCAAGTGCACATTGCCTCTCAGGATTTGGTCTATAGAAATTAGCGACGGAAAGAACCTTTTAGGCAATTTCAGAATTGCAAAAAGACAGGGGCAAGTAAAACATGGCTCTTTTTCCTATCATCATGGCAAAAGGCAAGCAAGTTCATTTTGTGCTTGTTCTGATATATTTTCAGTACAATTTTGCAAGGCAAGTGCAGGATTATTCCCTGTAGCAGGGATTCTCAATCGTTTTTTTCTGAGCCCTCTCCCCCCACCCCCCCATATGCTATAAAAACTCCACGGCCCACCTGTGCCACAACAACTAGTTTTCTGCATATAAAAGCCAGGGCTGGCATTAGGGGGTAGCAAGCAAGGCAATTGCGTGAGGCCACATGGTACAGGGGGCCCCACAAAACTAAGTTGTTCAGGCTCCGCCTTCAGCCCTAGGTGGCAGGGCTCAGGGCCCTGGTCTTCAGCCCCATGCGGTGCAGCTCCAGCTTTCTACCCTGGGCTCCAGCAAGTCTAATTCTGGCCCTGCTTGGCGGCCTCCCTGGTTGAGAACCACTGCCCTATAGCATATTATCTAGTACTAAGTCCAATCTAGTTATAAATTCCTCAAGTTGTGGGGCTTCTATCAAAAGTATGTCTCATTATAGTTGATACTACATTCACCTTCTAACTGTGCAACAGTTCTTTTGTAAGTAGTTTAACCAGACACAGGTAGAACAGTAATTCATAAAGGAAATGCTTACACTTGACAAGTTATAACAGCTATACATGTAAACATATGCATACCACGGAAGTCACATTGGTCACTTTTGAAAACGTAAAGAAAAACAAAAAAAAGGCCAAGACACTGACATCTCTAGCTCACCAACACCTTAGCAGAGCAGTCGCACTGTGATAAAACAGTCATCACCCTCTTAAGCCAACCCGCAGAGGGACACAGCTTCCTCCTGGACTTGTCAGAAGAGAGGACCAGAGTCACGTGCACTGAATGGTGGACATGCCCCTTATGAAGGAGAATCTTAGTATCTTGGGGCTCCCAACAGCAGACGAGGAAGATCCGGTCCTGCAGAATTTCTTTGTAAAAGAGTTCCAAAACTCCCCCACCATCCCAATATATGCAGTAGTACTTTAGGACGCACCTTCAAAACCCACCATAAGGTGACTACCCAGAGGGCACATTCACAGCAACATATTCATACCCATTTGATAAAGACAGTATCTTAGTAGCAGCAAAAAAAAAAAAAGGGGGGGGGGGCAAAATATGGCCTTACAGAGGTTTAAAATATTTCCTGAATGTTTGTCCAGAGATGCAAACCAGGTGGTTGGAGCAAAAGTCACAGATGAAAAGGTTTATAGCCTAAGGGATGGAAGCTTTGGTGTTATAACCAGCCAAACTGATGGAGCTAAATTAATCCCTGATGTAACTCCACTGACTTCAGTGGTATTACACCAGAAACAAATCTGTCCCATGTTTTACCAACAAGGCATAACGTTCCTGTGTTGTGATTTCATGTCGGCCAGTGAACTCCTAAATGCGGGAAGAAACTTCATGTACAATTAAAAAGTGTGGACAAAAGAAAAACTAAGGGTAAAAAGCCTAATCTAAAATGTTATTAATAAGTGTTTTTCTACTGTTAAATGTCAGTTCAGTGTCTGTGTTTGAATTAACTGTATTAAGTTTGTTAACATTTAAAAGCGGTCTCTGATATTATGAGATAACAGAGATGCCCAAATTTATCGGCAGGTTATAGTCCAAGAACAATAAATTTGGGCAAAAATTTATTAATATTGTCCAGTTAGAAAGAGCAAACAAATCTGAGGGTAAAGAGTGTAGGCAGAGAAGTTTCTCATTTGCTGTATATTCCCAGTGAAGCATGTTTTTGAAGCTTAAGATCTTCTTTAAAAATCCTTTTAAAATATTTAAATCTTTATCATGTGCATGCTTGTGTTGTACCTTACAATTGTATGTATACACAGCACAAAAGCAGCAGTGAATGTAATTGTTAGTAGTTCTACTTTGCTATATACAAAATAAAACTATTTCAAACACACAAAAAGAAGCCAATGTGTTGGTTCACAAGACCAAGTTATGTCAAAAAATAAAAGTTCAATCTGAGCGCTAGGTTGAGGCAAAGGCACTCTGTTGATCTCTAGTACATGCTAAGGGGATCAAAAGCAAGCACGTTTAAAACTCTAAAGTGCACAGCAGCCTAAGTCTTTCACACTCAGTGTCAATACACCATAAAAAAAAGAAAGAAACAGGAAAATGGTTGAAAAAACAAATGAAGACCATAGAAAGGACAGCACATGCAATACTGCGGTAAATTGCAGGTATCGTCAAATTGTATGGGACCTGTATACGAAAGACGTCGAAGCAACTGAAATTCAGGTTGCTATGCAATCCACTCACTGCTCAAACAAACACTTCTTACAGACTTAGAATTCTGTGCATCAGTTCCTCTCCTCTCCCAACAAGAGGAAAAAACAATCGTAATACAAAAAAAATTATTTGATCCAGCATGTAGTTAATGGTGTTGGCCTCCTAAGACGTAAAACTTAATAAAATTGATCTCACTGCAGTGCTGTAATGAAGAACAGTAGGATAAGGCTACCCTTGAACCATGAAAATTGTATATTGTTACCTCCTTGTGACCTCCTAGGGCTATGGCCATTCCAACTTCTCCAAGCTGTCATTTGTTTGATTCTGACAACAGACTGTACAGGCAAGCAAGAATGGTGCTATGTAAGTTTTTTTTGGAAGGGCAGGGATGAGGACAGGCTGCTTAGTGCTAGATAACTCTTTCAAACAACAATAAATTGAATTAGTAATGCAGAATTCCACACACTAACCCAACTTAAAACTACTATATGAAGTGAGTTAGGAATAAAATATTAATATGTGTAGTACTCAAAAGTCAGTGTCTTTCAGGTGATGTGTATTGTATCAATGCTACAGCATTTCACAACATAATAGTAATCACCACAATATGGGTTCTGAATTAACATTTTAAATATATAAACTTTTCCTGGTGTTTTTCTTTAACTTCGTAGTGGGGGAAGAAATGCACATTGGGTTCACGGGTAAAGAGTAATCACCACTTGTGTGTTTAGTGGAAAAGAATGTGTTTTAAAAGGACTAATTGAGCATTAAATTATGAAGAGGAAGGTGGCTGTTTATGTCTCATGCTCTACAATCTGACAACTAAACAATTTCTACCACTGTACTTTTTGCAAAATTCTTAAATATGAGGTCTCCCTGCTCTTTGTGATAACCTAAATGTAACAATATTTTGAGGGCACGACCTTAAACTTAACTATCTTATTTATAAAATATCTAATTAATAACTTGCAGTATTAAGAAAAAGCCTGCAAAATGGCTATTTTTAGGCAAACGGCAAAGTGGAGGTTCTCCAAAACACAAAGTATGTTTGGTGGGATTTTTTTTCACCACCAGTACTCAGCTAGTTCTACACTAAATATTTGTTTTTCCTATGTATGCTCGTCTTCTGTTGTACAAAATAAAGAAAAGAAACTTTGGTTTCATTTTTGCCTTAACTCACTTTGATTTGAGATTTGATTTGAGAAATTCTAACTGCTATTTCCAAAAGATAATTCCTGTTTGAACTAGAGCATATTTTGGGTAAGTTCTATGGCCTGTGTTACACAGAAAGTCACACTAGGTGATCATCACAGTGGTTACTCCTAGCTGTAGAGTACTGTATATAAATCTCTGGACAGGAGTTACTTGATATATAGAATATAATGTAACAGAAAAACTTAAAACACTGAAAATACACAAAAGTAATGTTTGAAAGTCTTAGATGACCTTTCTGTTTCCTAGGGAGTTCTGAGTTGTCTGTATATTTCAACAGTACACCTCTTGGGACAAGTACAATGGGTGAAATTCCCACTGACTTCACTCAACATCTTCATATATTTGCAAGCACGGTCAGTGTTTAAGTACCAGAATTTGCATTTGTGAATACTTCTTTGGACCTTAGCTCATTTTTGGGTTTACTGATTTTGGTACATGTACATACAGATACTAGGTCTGAGCTAAAGCCCTCTGGAGTCAATGGGATTCTTTCCACTGACTTCAGTGAGTTTAGAATTAGGTCCTATGGGCAAACACACACACAAAATAACTTCCTGGAACTTTGGCTTTCTTGGATTTCAGGCCATCCACGATATTCTTTAGTCAAGATGTAGTAGAAACTTTTTATTAAATGATGCTAATTTTTTATTGTTCAAACTGTCATTTCATTTTCCATTATAGCAGAAATCTCCTATAGGAGCACTCAGATTAAGTTTCTTTATTCTGTCTCAAGTAATGTGTCACATTTAATCAGTTTTTAGTTTCATTATCGCTTAAAAATTAGAAACCAGTTTCTTTGCATCTTTATTGCATTTTTTTACTTTACTTACTGATAGGTTATTAAACTTGGATATTTTAGACACGCATAACATACGAAACAAATTCCTCACTGTCTCTAACCAACTTTAGCATTAGCTTTTTTATAGTTTTTAGGTTTATTTTCACTGAAAGACTGCTCGTAATTATTGCTCATGTTCTCCCCAAACACTTATGTTACTAAAGTGTGAAATGTCTTCTAACACAAAGACAGATCTCTGGGAAGTAATTACAAAAATGCATTCAGGGGCAATAATTCTATATTAACTGTCAGCTGCATACATCTCCTGAAAAGGCACTTGTTATGAAGGAATTATTTGTGTGGCATTTAAAGGCACTGAAGGCAAGAGAAAACTGCAATACATTAAACCAGAAACTCCAACTCCCTCATCAAGGGTCAATTTATTTTTAAATCATTATCCTGAAGTCAAATCAACACCTACCTGAGTGTTTATTGTAAAGACAATTTCAATACACGAACAGCCTGGATGCAATTTCGCATTTACAGTGTGGTACAATTAACATCCCCTTTTTTTAAAGAGTTCTCTGAGTAGTCTGTCAAAACAGGTATATCCAATAATTCAAGGCTTCTATTAACTGCTGGCTGATGTCACCAAAAAGACTTGTTAATGATTTATGAATACTAAAACTGCCTCACAACTGACCCCGCACATTAAACAGGTACCTGAGTCATTATCAAGAAAAGTGTGAAAAAATGTGTTAATACACATTGAGCAGAACTGTTATCCTTTAGGCCAATCCTGCAATCCTTAGCGAGGCAAATGCCCCATGAAATTAAAGCGTGTTTTATATGAGTAAGGAAGATAGGATCTGGTACTCAGAGTTACTGAGATAGCTCCACGTTTCAGTGAAAGGGTAAAATGAACCACCAGATAACAACATGATCACAAAATATACCTAAAGATGTTCACTTAGTGTTAACCAAACCTGTGGGGATTATTAAAACAAAACAAAACAAACAATAGGATTAGCTCGAGCTTTTCTAATGCTTGTTCTGGAGCTATTTACGTTTTATTATATTATGCTACAATGCATTCCTGAACAAAGACAACAAAAAAGCATCTGAATTATTATTTATTTGTACAGCACTAACAATGTGCTGGCACTTTGCAAAGTGAAGCAGGGCACACATCTTATCAGTTGTTCAATATTTGGTTGGTTAGTTGGATATATATGGAGATGTGAGTGCTTCCCTGCCAAGAGAAATACTGTTTATGGAATTGTTGGAAGAGAATTTTTAAAAACTGGAACAGTGGGAGGAGGGCAAGGCTGACTGGGTCGTGCTAAATGTTTAACTGTTATGCATTATCCTGCTTTAGATTGTCCCCAGATTAAGGGTTCCGTTTCCTTTGTGCAGGAAAAAACTGTGTAAAGTGAGCAGAAACTCTGCAAGTTTGATGCATGGCGCTTCTACCACTTCTCTATCCCTTCATGGAAGCAGCTCAGGATTCTGTCCCCATAATCCATGGATCCGGAAAAGGCAAGGGAGATCTAACCACAAGCCCCTTTGTCGCCCAGCTTCACCAGCTCCTGACTGCCCTTGTAAGCATGCCTCCAATTCAACTACTATTCACTCCCCCCTATCAAGTCCGGGTGTGATTCTACAGCCTGCAGTGCAAAGAGGCCTTAGGTTGCATTAACCAGTGCTGCGTTCCTCAGCCAGTTCTCCTACCGTCCCATAACTGCAGGGCTAGAACCACTACCAAGGTGCTTCTGCCGAGCATGAGGAAAAGGAGAGAATCATCCCATTGGCAAAACTTCCCCCTTCAGTGAGTAAAGGGTTAGAGTAAGGCACTCCATGTTATCTAATCCTAAAATGTTATGGCACTTCTTCACATCAACCTGTCCAAAGCCCATTGCATTAATGGGCTCTGAATCAGCACCCCATCTGTGTAACTCCATGAGAGTTATACGCAGTCCAGTAAAGAAAAACGCAAACTTTGGAATATATTTCAGTGAAAATACCTGTAAAGTTCTTGCTCCTCTGGTGTCAGCCTAAAGAAAGATTTCCAGCTCCAAGAATGCCCTATCGTGAAGACAATTCCATCACAACTTTTTTCATGATATCACTACCACAAAGGAATTATTCTAATGCCAAATAGCAATTTGCTCAAAACCTCACAGATCATCAATGGTATTCAAAATAATGAATAATAAATTTGTACTTATTTGTAAAAACTGCTCAAACTATCACATGCATGAAACTCTCAATTCATTTTCTAGAGGTATTTGATAGCTGGGCAACAGATTATAAAGCTAGTGTTCCATCCTTCTGCAGAGTTTCACATGCATTATTGTGCACAACTGTAATTAACGATTTTTTTTTTTTTACTTTAAGGTGGAGCCAGATATCTACATGGTTTAAATCTATAGTGCCCTGAACAGATAGAAAATTCAAATGATTTAATAAAATTCACATGTGGCTTGTTTTAGCAGCTGCATATCAAATGGAAAAATAAGATATTGACCAGTTCTCCTTAGAATACCATCTGTTAGTAACTGCTCATTATAACAAATCCGTTGATTAAAAAAAAAATTATAGGTTTCAGAGTAGCAGCCGTGTTAGTCTGTATTCGCAAAAAGAAAAGGAGTACTTGTGGCACAAACAAATAAAAAAATTATAGATAGTGTAATTTATCGTTACAGACAAAACACGACTGCGTACATAAGTGTCTTCAAATCCCCTTATGCATATCCAAAATGTTGGTTCTATATTTAAATCTTTTTCCTATGTCAGGTCTAAAAAAGGAAATTGCTCTTTTGGTCTCTGGATTTGGGCTAGAATTTTGCCTTCTGATCTGTAAAAGGGCACTTATTGTAAACCAAGCCCTTAGGAGTCTCTTAGCAACAAACTTAGTAAGTAAGGCCCTGATTCAGAAACACTCTTAAGCATGTGCTTATTCAGGATGGCATTTAAGCACATGCTTAAGTATACGTTTAAAAGCTATCATGAAAAGGCATGCATTTCTGAATCAAAACCTACATGATTTTTGCGTCTGTTTGTTAATTTTTATCTATAATTTATATTTGAGTTTTAAAGAGTCAGTAAATGCAACCATAAAATGATATACACGGTAATGAAAGAGCTATCATATTCAGTAAAATGTGAACAAAACTAAGTTATACAATTAATATTAAGGAAAAAGAGAAAAGGAACAATAGAAGGAATGAAGCCTAGAAGCTGCCTAGATCATTCTCTACTGACAATGACAAATGTGCAACTGAATGTGTATGGAATAGACTCTGCCTCTTCAGTATTATTATGATGAATGGAGGTTCTTCAGACTTTGAGAACAGACATCCAAAATGTATCCATGGCACCCTATTTTCCCCTATAGTCTCAAGTAAGACTCCTATTGATGTCAATGGGAACCTTACCTGACTATGGAGAGCCTCAGCATGTGCACCTGTGGTCTGATCCAGGTCCCACCAAAAACAATGGATAACTCCCATTGACTACAAAGGGGGTTGGATCAGGAGAAAAACCTGCTTGGCCTTCTCACTGCAGTACTGTGTGGTTAGACTAAAGTTAAAATTTTCAGAAGTGTCTAAATGAGTTAGAAGCCTAAGTCTCTTTTTTGAAAGTTACTTTGCTGCTTAGGAGTCTACGGCTTGGTCTACACTTAAAATTTAGGTCTACATAGCTACGGCACTCAGAGGTATGAAAATGCATACCCCAAGCGCTGTAGCTATGTCAGCCTAACCCCTGGTGTAGACGCAGGTAGGCCAGTGGAAGAATGCTTCTGTCAACCTCGCTGCTGTTGCTCTGGCAGGTGGTGTTCCTATAGTGACAGACAAACCCCTTCCATTGCTGTAGGCTGTGTCTACACTACTGGGTTATGCTGGCACAGCTACAGCACTGTAGCTATGCCACTATAGCCCCCTTAGTGTAGACAGGACCTAAGGCCCATTGAAAGTCAATGAACAGTAGCAGAATAATATGTATCTGAAAGTCAATGGGATTTAAACTCCTACGCACCTACATGGTTTTTGAAAATGGGACTTAGACACTTGAAAATTTTACCTAGCTCTCATGAAGCATGTGTATTACCTGAGTTGATTCAGATACGATTTCTTTAGGTTGGTATTTAGAGCATGGTACAAGAGTTCAGTTGGCTCTTTTTTCATATTCATTAACTTGCTTAGTAAGATTTTTATTTCAACCAGCAGAGAGCAAGGAAAGATTGTGCATCTCTTCTTATGTAGGTTAGAAAAGCATTTAAAAACAGGAAGCCACGCTATCAGAAAAGCCTCACTTTTGCGAAAAGCATTACAGCCCCAGTAATTCTGGTCAAACTTCCTTACGTAAGGAAGAGTAATGTCCATTTCTCCCTTGCCCAGCTACTCTTATGACAGCCATGTTACAAACCAGTGCAGAAATCAAATTAGCAGAAAGTCCCAATGAATTTCCTGTCATTTATTGTTCCTCCCCAGCCTTTTCCTAAGTTTTAAATACAACGTATTTTTAGGTTACGGATTGAGCTTTATTTCCATTTTTTAACAGGCTTTCAAATAAAAATTAATCTTCCTCAACTTTCTCTTCTAATTTCTTTCCTTCATAACAAAAATCAAAAGTACTAAGTGTTTCACTTGACAAAGCCATTAATTCTGCAATTTCAGATAATTAAATTGAGCAAAGCTAAGTATTTAAATATGAACTAAGTGAAATATACTTATGCGTGGCTCATGCTGTTAGAATTTTGCTGCACAATATTCCGGTACTGTTCATTTATTAATATGGTAAACCTGATTTGTGACACTAGTGAATAAGGAATGTACCGTTTTTAATAAAAATAAAAATAAAAAAGTTTCACTAAGGATTGTGAATGAAGCCGCAAATGAAATAAACTAATCCCTCTGAATGAGCCCTCTGCAGTGCACTTCCTGTATCCAGTTGAAACGTGCACTCAGGATTCATACTTTCTTTGTGTTAACTAATTTCTGACTAGAGGCTTTCAGCTATGTATTTCTAGGATAATAAGTTAGCTGCAACAGTCCTCTAGTGTGGTGATCTTTTTAGCAGTGATAACACTTCCTCTTAACGTGTTCCTTGGTTCTTTTTCCTAACGGTATGTGGTAAAGGAAGTGTGAAAAGGTATTTAAAAGAGTTAAAACTAAGACATTAAAGCCCTGTCTCCCTTCAGCTCCTCCTCTAATATTTCAGGTCATCAATGCTAAAACAGTAGACTGAAGAGCAGTATACAACATGAAGTAATTGGCAGAATGCTAAGAACCTGTGCAAGGGGGCTTTTTATTGTTAAAAATAAATACATAAATAAAATACTTAAGTATGAATGTTTTAGGGCAAAATTGACAATGGGTAAAAAAATGGAGCAGCCAAAAATCCAAACAGGGGAAATACTTTACATAATTAACCAAAGTCTCTCCAGAATTTTCATTAGATTTTTTTTTTACTATTATTATTTGTACTCATGCCTTCTGCTTCTCATGTTTCTTGCAAACCACCTTAATTGGGCTCTACAGTATATGCCGAAAGTTCCTCGAGTTCTTCCGCAGTCTCAAAGGACACCTATGAAAGGTGGTACCTGAGACTGCTCATAATAACTGTTACCAGACAGAGCTAATAATGACCCTCTTTCACTAATGAAAAAAAAAAACATTGTTGCTGCTATAATTAAGCTTGTGAAGAGTTTAGTTGAAGAGAAATTAGATTTATTTACATGCTGTTCTGTTGCTGATGAAGCACCAGCTATTTGGGAGGACTTCTAATTAACCCTAATTTAGTTGATGTGCTCTTTTGCAGTCCCATTCCCTGTGTACTCTGTACAAGGTAAAATGTAATAATAATAATAAATTAGCCATTTTAAAAGAGTAGGTTTCTTTGCAGGGGACCAGCCCCAGATTTAGTCCTTAAATTATTAAATTTGCATTTTAGCATTTTAGATGCTGACAATTAAGAAACCCACACTTGAGAACTTAATTCTACAAAGCAGCAGATTCTACACTGAAACCCTATGAGAGAAGGGATTACATGGTAAAAAAAGGCCTTTTGTTTCACCTGCATCCTACATGTAAAGTGTTGCACATTTTGTGTTGTTGGCCTTTCCTATACCTACTGTCTTTCTGAAGGAAGGCACTAGTGCTTCCTTTTGTGTTACATCATTCACCCACCCTAAAGAACACACAAGGGGAGCAAAGCTAAGCAGAAAACTCCATAAGGAATACTCAAGTGTCTCGTCGCATTGAAGGGATGGGGTCTGCTGGTTTGCAGAGAGCACAAGAAGCCTCTCTCTCATACTACATGGATCTCCATAGGATTTTTGCACAGATCTCAGGGGATCTCAGCCCTTCCCCACTGTTTACCAGGTCCCCACTCCTGCTTGATGCCACAGCTTCTTTACCCTTTCTTCTCACTTCTGCCCCCCACATGTCATCAATGGATAAAAGAATGTACAGGGTGGGACTAGGGAGAAGGTAATCTGAATGGTAAGTATGAACTTCCCTCCTGGAGATCGATACTGTATAGAGCAACTCTCCCCGAGCCCCACTAACCCTGTGGGATCCAGATCATGTGGGGTAATCAGATCATGTGCCTGTAATGCTCCTCCCATTCATAACCGAAGAATCCACGAATTCATTTTCTTTTGTGATCTTAAAATGGGTTTTTAAGGCAGGTTTCTGGAGGTAGAAGCATTTTTTCGTAAAAGGCACCCATTTTATTAATCAGGATGTTTACCTCTTCCTTTCTTTGAGTTACCTGCTCCTCTGAAAACACAAAAACTAGACAGAGAGGAAAGAGATGTAGCAGACAGTACTCAGTACACTCCAGATGTTACAAGACACAAATACAGGGATCCCTTTCATATAGTTGTCTCACAAGCTCCTAAACTGTGGTACAGGTTACAGAAGAAACTACCAGGAATGTCAATTCTCCACAACAAAAATTAGCAAAAAAAAATGTATCCTCAGTCAATATAAAGTCTTGTCCATGAAAGTTAAGAAAGTTGTTTTACCAAGTAAAATCAATTGCTTTTGTGGCACTGTGGGCCAAATGATGTTCTCACTTATAGCTACGTAACCCTATTGACTTTGAATATGGTTCATGGATATGACAGAGAAATATGCAAATTCATTTACTTTGTTTAATATGATCAAGCTTTGAAAGCCCAATGATTTTACATGAAACATTTCTTTAATAGGATAAATGGTCACCTGTTTTAGAATGTATATTCTAAAGAAGAGCCTGATACAAAGCTGTAATTAAATAAGTTATGTACAGAGGGTGTTCGTGTGTGTGCATGTGTCTATACACACACACACACAGTTATTTTGTAAAATTGGCATTATTCTATTAGTTTAAATCAAAGATGCAGAACTGAAGACATTGCCACTTCAGTTGAAATTAAAATGAAGAAGAGAACGTATATTTTAGCTGTCTATGTTATTGTTCAGAGCTTTTGGAGGAAGATAGGAATTGTCACATCGGAATTTATCAACAGTCCACGTAGTCCAGTATCCTATCTCCAAAAATGGCCAATACCAGATGCTGGCAAATTTGTGCCAGTAAACACACAGAAGGAAATTATGGAATAATCTTCCTATTGTGAACCTTTGATCTGTTGTTCCCAGTAGAGGTCAACTCCAAACCAAATCTATGTATTTCCCTTCCCATTTTTATCTAATACCATAAATGGAATCAATTAAAATTTTAGAGATGGAGCAAAACTGGTATCTCAAATCAAAACTCCTTCAAATTTTGGAAAGGTCAGAATATAACTCTTTGGATCAGAAACACTTCTATGATTTTCTTTGAGCTTGACCCAAAAGGAGACTACATTCCCATCTGAATTCAAATGAAATCTCATAAAAACAGACCATGAGATTTCAGCGCCATATAATCCAGATTTGAGCCCTACCCCTAAACCAGCCTAACCCTGAACTCTAGTCTCCACCTAATCTGATTTCATATTTGAACCTATCCTAAATTAAATTAGGGGAATAGAAAAAAAACCCCACCATTTAGCTAGTGAAAGTATTCTTACATCATTTCCCTCTTTCTCCTCTTTTGTGTTTGTGTTTTTAGAATTTAGATTAACAGGTAATAAACCAGCCACAAAGCTACAGTCCTTCATGTGATTATATCATCTCTGCACCAAAATGTTCTTTGTAGTTAAGATAAAATGTACAGAGCTAGAGCTACAAACCTAATTGTGGAGCACGGTCCTCAAGTAGTTCCCTATGCCAAGATGTTTTAGTCAAACCCTTCCTTGTGATACATATCCAGTGGTGTGCATATGTGCACCAATATTTCTTTCAAATTGAAAATTCTCTCTAGCTGTGGTTCAAACAACAGCTAGAGGCTTAAAATATATACACATACTACACAGAGAGCATCTCAGTGGCCGTGGTTTTCTTGATCCAAATGAAAGCTTCCAACTGAGAGGTAAGAAATTTGCCTACAAGTCCCTCCATTTTATGCTAGCAAACAACTTGCTAAAGAAATGCTGTACCTTTCAGCATTAAGACATTAGGAGAGGGGAAAGCGTGGGAAGGGATGAGAAGTGGCCACCACAAGGAAAAACTCTGCTAAAGTTACCTGACTTTTCCTTCCAGCCTTTTGATGAGTTTAACAGAAGTAAATGTAACAGAGTTTGTTTGCTAACAAAACAGCAGTTTCGGTGACTGTCAAGAATTTAAGAAAACACAGATTTGCTTTAGTTATAATGATGTTCACAGTGCAATAATGTTTCACAGACCTCAAAAACACCTTCTGGGTTTTGCACAAAATGTTACACTGAACTTCATTTTATATGTAAAGTTTAAAGTTCTCCAGTTTAAAGGAAATAGGAATACCGCAGTTTTGAGTTTTGGTACTTCTCTCTTCTAAACAGAGACAAATGCTTTCTCCACAAATACTGTGTAAAAGTTTTACACCAGCAACGAATGTGCTAAACTTTGTGTGCTTAGAAAATTAAATACAAACAAAAAACCAAACACTTGCATGCATTCACTTCCAGTGTATCAAAACTTCCAGCAAAAGTGTATTTTGCAGCCAAAGTACTTTACTGCTGTTTAAATATCAATGAACTGAAGTAGTCCGTCTTTCTCAGTCACAACGGTACTTAAGGAAACGTGAAGCTGCAGCAAACATGTCTAAATCTGCACGCTGTGCAGTAATATTCAGCTTTAATGTCAGTTTTACTTTTGTATTCCTATTTTTTTATTGCTAATTAATTTGTTCCTTTTGAAGCAAATGTCTTTAAAATGAGGCTTACATTTGTTCCTCCCTTACCCATGCACTTCAATTTCATTACAACAGAAGCTGTGTTGCCAAAAGGAGACAATTCCTCATTTTTGGTACTGTGCCCTTGAAGGCATCTTATTAGAAAAGACCATTTCTTAATTAACATTTTTGATCTTTAATCCATTACACATTCCTTTAATCCCACACGGAGGAGCTTTTGGCCCACTTCCTTACAGTGACTGTGGGATGCAATAGGCTAGCAATTTGTGCTGAGGGCTCTCTCGCAGCTGGACTCCAGAAAAACTGAGTGTAGGTCTGACTGGTCAAGCAGTATAGATTTTCATCTTATGATTTTTATATAGAACACATTTAGACAACCACGACTCAGGGTTAAAAAATAACACCCGGAAGTCCAGGTTTACAGATGAGATCCCACTATTAACTTATATGGAGGGCTTTTAATCTTTTTTAAAATGAGTAGCAAAATTCTAAGTGGAAGATTTAGCAGATCACCAACATGTAAAGTGTACGAAAAATACAATGCACATAATTACAGCAGTTATTATGTGCTAACAGAAAATTAACATTACAGGCTTCACAACTCACTATGATTTTTTTTTAAATTCAATGTATGTAGCCTTAAGTAAATTGGTCATTTGGTTGTTTTGATTGGTGGGTATATGAGGTAATGGTTACACATTAGATCAGCAGATCTAAGAACAAAATTGTCCACAAGCCAGATAATTCAGTTAGAGGTTTGATCTTGTCAAAACTTCGTGAAATACAGACAACATTTCCAAGCAAAATGTGGTTTTTCATTTCTCTGTTCTGTATTCTGTAGGTATTCTGTCTAATAACTCACACGATGAGTGCCAAAACCATCCAAAAGGCATGTGTGTTAGAAACAAGACATGGCTAGTAAAACATGCAAATAAGCAAGCAGTTGATCACAAACTTGATGTATAGTTGCATCAAAATTCGAACTTATTTTACCTTTTGTACAGCAGTATGTACACTCCCAGTGCTGTAGAATAATAAAATGAGGGAAAGGGCTAAAAGCTAAAAAAGTGAGTTACAACATATGGGCTGGATCCTTCTCCCACTGAAATAAATTTTTACTAACAAATTTACTGGGAGCAGAATTGGGGCTTATGCATTTGTCAGTTCTTTTCTATGGCTCCACTTTGGTTCTTCTGGAATCAGCAAGTCATTTAATAATATGGCCTTGCTGAAGATATACCCAGAAAAGGGTGGGTCACACGAGTATTCCAATACAAAGAGATAAGCATGCTGAGCACGTGCCCCACCCATAGTACAATCCAATGGTAGGTTTCTGCACACATCTTTTAAACCTTCCCCTCTGCTGCTATTCTGCCTCTAAAAGTACAACAGCCATTTGTCTCAGAGTGAGAGACACAAGGCATGTCCAGCCTTTGAACAGTTTTCCCATTTAAAAAAAAACAAAAACAAACGATTATAAAATAAATCCAGGGCATAATTTACTTGGATCCTTGGCTCTAGGTAAGCGCAAAAGCTTTTCTCTCTCACCACAGTAGTTGGGCCAATAAAAGATATTACCTCACCCACCTGGTCTCTCCAAGTCAGTTTATATTAGTTTTTAGAATAAAGGAGGGAATTGGCTATGGTAGCTCCTACCTCTGGTTCTCCCAGGTGCACTATAAACCCTTTGAAGTGGGTGCTACCTTCATATTTACTGTCTTCTACAGCACTAAGCACAGTGTCTCTGCTTAATATGTTAAAAATAAATGATTGTTCATATCCACTTAGCGCTTATGGTCATGTCGAGTAAGACCCACTAGAGGTCCCTTCCAACCTAAATGACTCTAGAATTCTGTAGCGATAAGCAAAGACTGTTTGGGCAAGGAACTGGGAGTTCCATATAGCTCACCACTGCAGAGGGATTAATATCAAATATCCTCATTCAACTTGGAAAAACAGTGGTGTTTATTTATTCCATTTGCATATTTCCTTCAGTCTTTTGTTTAAAATTCCCGCTCTTGTGGCTAGCATAATTTACCTTCATCTCAGCTATCAATCATCTACTGTGAAATGTATATTGATTTTTTTTCTTAGAAAACGCCAGACCAGTTTAATATGTTCTGTTACTTTTATTTTAGACCCATTCAATCTGGAAGTCTTTAAGTACCAGATACCACTACAATGTCTTCCAGCATTCCGCAAGATAGAAACTTGTGTAACAGCTGAAGAAATTGTTCATTATGGGAGTTTTATTTAGCCTCTCCTGATTTCTACGTCTACAAATATTAATGGAAAAACCACTGCAGCCGCCTCTTGCCGATTCTCAGCTCTGTTGTATGGCATCCTTCTTCTCTCTCCCCTCCCACCAGATCCAAGTATGGAAATGGAAAGCCACTGACCTACAGAAACTACCCAACAACCTGGATCAGCAAGCTGCTGTCAGTCCAAAAGAATAAGCCCCCTCAGACAATGGACTGAGCAAGAGCTCCACTCAGTATGCAGTGGGATCATTCTGGTCTACTGCAAGATGGGAGAGGCACTGGAGGCCATGGTACCAGGCCCCGTGTAAAATAATAGCTAGAACATGATGAACTTCTGAAGAGGCATAGTAGGAGTTTAGTGTTAGGGATACAGCTTTTGTACTGCCTGTTATGAAAGGAGAAAAAGAGATATCTGGGGGAGGGGAGGGGCTGTGGGAGTGAGGGAAGGGCTGTTAAAGGAAGAAGGCAGCATTTCTTTTAAACTTCTAGGCACTAATATAGGATTGTCAAGGGGTAGAGAAAAAGAAATAAGGGATGTGGGGCAGAGAGACACACCTTCCATCAAGAACAATGAAACTTAAAGTGCTTTGAAATCCCCACAAAAATGAATAAAGTATCTTCTAGAAAGTATGATTTGCCTGATCATTTAGTCTTCTTTTGTCACAAAATCTACAGGAGGTTAGCAAACCCAGAGCACTGTAGAATCTGATAAATTAGAGATGAGAAAGACCTATAGGTCATTTTATCCATCCCACTGCCAATGGGAGATAGTTCCTACAGTGTATTTTCAAATGCTTTGTCCAGTCCAGTCTGAAAATGACCTAAGTGATAGGAGATTATCCCACACACTATTAGATCTCACTATTGGAAAATGTTTCCTGATATTCGGCCTAAGATTTCCTTTGTTTAATTCATCCCATTACTGCTAGTTCTACCCCCTTGGGCCATTCTAAACATTAGATCTAATTTTGATCTAAAAACACAGACATTTTTCATCTTAATTCCTTCCTTTGCTTGGGCAGCAGGAAAGTGACAAAGCACCATAAAAGAAAAAACCACAGAAACAACCTGCAGTCAGCATAAAGAAGATGAGAAGCCATTACCTCTTGTCTACCTCTGGCAAATCCCTCTAGCACAGTGGTTCTCAAACTGTGGGTCGGCACCCCAAAGTGGGTCGTGACCCCATTTTAATGGCTTAGATTTGCTGGGGCCCAGGGCCAAAGCCGAAGCCAGAGCCCCACCGCCTGGGGCCGAAACCAAAGTGGCAGGGCTCAGGTTACAGGCCTCCTGCCTGAGGCTGAAGCCCTTAGGCTTCTGCTTTGAGCCCCCAGCTCAGGGCACTGGGGCTCAGGTTTTGGCTCCCCCACCTGGGGCAGTGGGGCTTAGCTTTGGCCCCGCCACCGTGGGCAGGAGGGCGTGGCAGGCTCAGACTTCAGTCCCCCCTCCTGGGATCCTGTGGTAATTTTTGTTGTCAGAAGGGGGTTGCAGTGCAATGAAGTTTGAGAACCCTTGCTCCAGCAGATATGGCAACACCTGACCCAGAAGGAACAGCAACCCTCCTGGGGAGGGGATTTTAATAACACAAGGCCTTTGAGAGAAAGGAAATTAAAATGGAAAAAATACAGCAGATGAAAGCCCAGGATTCTGAGGTTTGGAAGACCCATCTCTGAAGGGACAAGGAATTGAAAAGATATAGGTAAACAAGACATCCACTCCCAGCAGTTAAAACACCATTTTGAGAAATGGGTATGTAAGTTTTGTTACATATGTGCTGCAAACCATACAAGGCACAAATTATTTCAATTCTACATTGACAGTCTTGCAGAGCTAAGAAAACAATAGCTGGAGTCCAGGAAGACTAAAACGCATGCATATACCCCTACCTGGACTGGACTTTCAGAATTAAGGCTGTCTAAAGCCCTTTGTTGTCAATTTTTGCCAATTTTTACCAAAATATTCCCTGGTTTTACAAAACCTTTTTTTTTTTTAAACTGATTTTCACCCCAATTTTGGACCACTCAAGTACATGGAAATACTTGATTATGTTAAGAAAATATAATACATTAGACAGACTAATTTATTATTCACATAAACACATCTAAGTGTAAATGAGAGGCTGCCTGTTAAAGTAAGACAATGTAGCGGAATATACACACATGTGCATATACATACGTACTGTTGATGTATAGTTCATGAAATACACCAGAGCATTAAAATGCTTTCACTTTCAATACTCCTACTTTTCTCTATTTGTTGCTATTTTCTGTTCTCCCATCCCCCAATATTAACCCCTATATTTACCCTCCAAAAAAAAAACTGAAGTTAATTTTTGTACCAGTTTTCACTAGTTTTTGTTTTAAATTTTTGTAATAAACACTGACAAACTCCTGGAAAGTTCTAAGCAAAATAAAAACCAAAAACGGAGGGCCCTGAGGATGTCACAGCACCATTAACTTGCTGACGTGCACTGGGCCTACTGGTTGGCAAATATGACTTTAAAAAACTACATTGGGAACAAGAGAGGGAAAACTCAAAATGATAGTAGACCCACCCCCCAAAAAGTTTTCCCCCTAAATGTGGTGAAAGATTCACTGCTAGGGTGACACAGTGTGCATAATGTTTCAGTTCAGATGGCATTTTTTTTTTTAATAAAGGAAAGATGCCTCCCACAATAGCATTGATAATGGAAACACCACCTTACTCTTAATCACAGTGGTTAATAACAGTAGAATACACTACTATAATAAGTGGACTTCAGTTGAGTTCAACCCAAAAGACCTCATTGAGATATGGCAGATTTGATCTTGTCTCAGATATGGATAATACACTGTGGTATTGTATATAACTTAGAAAGAATGGCAAATATCTCTGATAGTACAGAGATATAATACAATGCAGTGCATTATACAGTATGATGGTGTCCCAACTCTTCCCCAGCTAACCTATCCAGGTAAGCACATAGCCCAAGTAGTTCAATTTGTTGGGATCCAGAAGTCTACACTGCTGCAGATGTCAGCTGTGCCATTTGGGAGAACTGTCCTTAACCACTGAGTGGCATGACAGTATTAAGAATGCACCATGTTTCTTTGGCTTTATTTAAGTAGCTTTGTGACTTTGCTTTCAAATAAAATTATTTTTAAAAAGGAGGGAAGGGTGATTGACCTTGATAACTGATTTTTAAATTATCTTTTATTTCCTGCCCTCTCTACCCCAGGAAATTAGTTTGCCTCCTAAATGCTGTAGCTATGATCTTCCCAATTAACATTTGTAATAATAAGTATTTTCCAGATAATGCCATAATACTCTAACAGGTGATACTCACACAGGTGTGTGCATATAAATTAAATACTGACACACATGCTGTGCACACATCAGATTGTTCATTCTTGTAGGAGATTCCCTTCCTAAACAAAATGAGAATACCTATAGCATCACACCATCAGAGACATCTGAGAAGATTTATAGGGCAACATCTGTTTCCATGAGAGATGTGTGTGTCAACGCAGCATTACACAGCGCACGGCAATGGCTTCTGAAGGAACTGCTTCTGGAAGAATTTAATTTTTTATAGTTCTCCTTTTTGTTAAAGTGATACGGCCACAGGATGTCAGTCAAACAGAACGCAGAAAGCATGGGTTCTTCTGTCACTCCAGCTAACAACTTACTGTTCAAAGAAACATTCCAATTTCTGCTGGGCTTGTGTAACTATGGACTGAATTTCATTCACAGGAAGTAATTTCCCTTATAGACAAAGGCAAAGTTTCCTCAGGGGCCCCTACAGCTTGTAGTAAGATGGGACGGGATTATGATATTTTTAATTGCCACTTTTTAGAATATAACTGGCCCCCAAAAATTTTATCTATCTATATTAGATGCTTATAGTATCTGAGCCTCTCAAAATGTTTCGTGTATTTATCCTCACAACACCCCTGTGAGGAAGGGAAGTACAGTCACAATTACCTTTCTGTTTTACAAAAAATTAGATATATGTAAAATAAAAGATAAAGATAAAACTTAAATTTTCCACAGTATAGCAATGAAAGGTGACTCAAAAGCATGTCCTCTTCTGAGAGGATGTACAGTATTAGTATATTACACCTAAACGATCAAAGAAACCTCAGCAATAGAAAACAAACAAAGTATCCAAAACAAAAAATGCTATTAGTCCTTTAGGGAATCAAGTATTAAGCTCGTTATATACTTAAGGCTCGTCTATACAGAGACTTAGTCCATGGCAAGCCAGGATGTGAAAGTACAGAGCACTAACTTTCCGCACACCTAAGTTCCCATGTGGCCGCTGTTTCAAACAGCAATATGTCAAAGCCCACTATGGATCTTTTAACGAGCAGCAGCAGCAGAGTCCAGGCAGCCAGTTAGCATGCAGCAGACTAGAGTGCTGTAGATCCACATCCCAATTTGCCGCACACAAAGATCTGGTCTACACTACACAGTTAGGTCGATATAAGGCACATTACATCAACCTAATTATGTCGGTGTGCACACTACAGCCTTGTCCCGCCGATTTAAGTGCCCTACTACACCAACGTATTAACTCCACCACCACGAGAGGCATAGGGCTCAGGTCGGTGTAGTTACGGCAACGCAGTGTCTGCACAGACACTGCATTACTTACATTGGCTGTTGGCTGTCTTGTCAATTTCACGGAACCTCACTCAGGGAGGTGAGAAGCCCAGGCAGCTGCCATCCCCCACTCGGAGCAGGGAGGAGACACGCTCGGTCAGCTGGCTCCCTCTCCCAACTGGGAGCGTGAAACCAAGAGCGTGGGGGGCGGGGGGCAGCTGGGCTCTTGGCAGGGAGCTGCAAGGAGGGCGGTCAGCCCCCCATAGCCCCAACCGCCCCTCTTCAATCAGTGGAAGCACTTCTGGTGAGGACACACACCACCAACAGGAAGAGGGTAGTGTAGAAATAGGACTTAATGATGGTTGACTTAGGGGGGTAGTGTAGACATGCCCTAAGTCTCCACTGAGACAAACCCTTAACCGGTATGTTTACCCTGCAATTAAACACCCGCGGCTGGCCCGTGTCAGCCGACTTGGGCTTACGGGGCTCGGGCTACGGGACAGTTTAATTGCAGTGTAGATGTTCAAGCTCAGGCGGAGGCTCAGACTTTGGGACCCCCATGAGGGAAAGGGTCCCTGAGCACAAATCATCTACCCTGCAATGAAGCAACCCTGTAGCCCGAGGCCAAAAAGCCCAAGTCAGCTGACGCAGGCTAGCCACAGGTGTTTAATTGCAGTGTAGATATAACCAACATGGTCAGGAAGATGGGAAGCAGAATGACAGTTAGTAATTGTGACAAATAAGCATGGCTGGCTCGGGGACCCAACTTCCAAATTGAGAGGAGGCCTTCTCAGGAAAGCAGAAGGCAAAAGGAGAGGGACAAGTCACATGATTTTCCTCATGAAGTTTTCCCTATAACTGTTCCAATGGTGGGTGGTGCAGAATAGGCTATTTGGCCAACCCAGCCTTCCCCCACCCCTTGCCCCCAAGATCATCACAGGCTAGATGATCAGCAGAAGACATGGGCCATCCACTCAGAAGTCTGTACCCCCAGGGACATGCTGACAGGATTCCCACAGGGGACAGCTGCCACTGGGGGTGCAGGGACAGAAAGGTAATACAGGAATACTATCTTTCCAGAACAAACTCTGAAGGATTAGTGTGGGAAGGATACATATCTCCTCCTGCGTTCCCGCTAAGGCATGCTCCTGCATGGCCACAAAGGAGCCCATCAAGGGCCGCACACCTGATGAGGAGAGCCATGCAGGCACACAGCCCCTGGGGCCTGGAGAGGAGAGAGATGTAGGGTGAGGTGGGGAATAGGGGGTGGAGAGCTTGGGGCGTGCAGGGCTGCAGCAAGGAGACGCCTCTCCCCCAGCCCCAGAGCTGTTGCAGCAGGGAGAGGCACCTCTCCCTGGGCCGTGGGGCTGCTGCAGCGGGGAGTCCTCTCTCCCTGCCAGCCCCAAGGAAGCCTGCACCCCAAACCCCACCCCAGAGCCCTCATCTCCAGCCGGAGCCCTCACCCCCCGCACACCTCAACCCTCTGCCCCAGTATCGTTCACTTATATAATCAAAGACATCGAAATCCAAGAAGAGGTTATCACAGGATTAACAATGTTCCACACTCCATCGATAAAGTTCTCAAGTCTTCCATTTCTTGGAGAACGCCTGCTGTGTCTGGAAGGATCAGATTTTACAATCCCTCAGGCCAAAACTTTAGCCAGAATCTTATTCATCATGATTTACTAACAAAATTATCGTTTTTAATAACAGAGATGCCTTAGGTTTGGCTGCAGCCCTGGGGAGGGGTGATTTCTGAGTTTCTGGAGGTTTTTAATGCTCACTCAACTTACCTTAAAATTATTCTGATATGGAGGAAACCTATCCAGGAATTATTTTTCATTCTACCACTTAAAAGTTAAATAAGGCAATAGCTACTATCTAAAAAAACAAAACAAAACAAAACAAAAAACACTGTTTCCACGTCACGGGGTGAGCTGGCCTTTTAAGGGGTTGGGGGCTCAACCTCATCTGTGCCATATTTAACCCATCTCCCCACATGGAAGGAATGAATACCAGGGCCACGTGATGGGGAGCATGTGACTAATAATGGGGCTTGCTTGTGGAATATAAATTCAGTCCGAGGAGCGACACCTGAGAAAGTAGACCTAGGAATGAGAACTAAGAACCACTGGACTAAGAACAGTCAGAAAAGGGCCAGTAAGGAGGCCTAGGCTGAGTAACTCTCCAGAGCTGCTAGGTAAAAGATCTGAGAGAGAGAACTGCAGGGAGCGGGAACTGCTTGGAGGAAAGTCTAAATAGGGCTCAGACTAAGAACCCTGTGAGTGTGAGCTAGCCAGGTGGGCTGGGGGAAAATATGGGTTGCTTTGAACTTTAAATTAATAAATCAGACTCCAAAAAGGGGAAAGTGACTGAGAAAACACTTGCAATGTAATGTCTGATTAACTGGGGAAGAAGAGGAAAACTAAGGCAGTGTCAGGGCCTAATGCCAGAATGGGTAAGTCCTTCCTACACTTCCAAAAAAACAGTGCTTTCTTCTCTAACGCTCTTTTTGCAACAGAAATTTGAACCTATTCCCACAGCAGAGCATGTAAATGATTCAATGCCATGTTCGCTTACTCTCCACTGGAAACTCAGGTAGTCCAAGGGCTGGGGGTGTGAAGAAACAAAGCAGGGTTTGGCAAATGGAAAAGGAAGAAACATGTAGGTAGAGAAGCTTCCAAGATGGCAAGAAAAACAGAAAGTAAAATATCCCCCCTTAAAAATACCTGCCCATTTTAATGTATTTGACAGCGCTGAGTTAGACCCAAGTAATGGAAAGATGTTGTTCCTCTTCTGCAACAGTTGAAGAGAGAGTTACAAATCAAAATACTTGGGAGGCACTGCACAAAAGTACAGGAGGAAAAAAGAAGTGACCACAGTCTGTATTTTGGGGTCTCAAAACAGAATCTGCACAAGGCTCTGGGTGGCAGGGCGGCGAGCTCTTGCCGGGCAGCGCAGCTGCAGAGCCGCAGCCTGACCTGGTGCTCTGTGCTGCACGGTGGCATGGCTGGCTCCAGCTGGACACCATGGCTGCCTGTCCTGGTGCTCTGGGTGGCACAGCTGTAGCGCCGCCAGCCACCGGTGCTCCAGGCAGCGCAGAAAGGGGGCAGGGAGCAGGGGGGGTTGGATAGAGAGCAGGGGAATTCGGGGTGCTGGGAACAGGGGGGTTGAATGGGGACAGAGGTCTGGGGGGGGCAGTCAGGAAGGAGGCAGGGGTTGGATGGGGCGGCGGGGGACAGTCAAGGGCAGGGGTTCCGGGGGCAGTTAGGGGACAGGGAACATGGGGGGTTGGATGGGGCAGGAGTCCCGGGGGGCCATCAGGGGGCGAGAAGCAGGGGGGGTCAGATGGTGGGGGGTGGGCCACGTCTGGCTGTCTGGGGAGGCACAGCCTCCCCTAACCGGCCCTCCATACAATTTCGGAAACCCAATGTAGCCCTCAGACCAAACAGTTTGCCCGCCCCTGGACTAGATGGTACAACAGCATATGCCAAGGCCAATAGAGCAGAGGACGCAGCACAAACACAGCCGGGTGCTATCCTCTTCTCCTTCTTCATCTCCCCATTGCCACCTCTTCTACCCTCCCTAACCAGTGACCACTGCAGCAGAATAGCCTGAAAACCTACAGGTTCTGAGCCACCTATACCCCAGAAGCTGATGGAGAAGAGTACCTCAGCAGATGAAATAAGGAGAGATTAGAACCCCCAAATCCTGCGTGTAGATGTGGAGAGAAAAACATGCCTGCCTGCAACTTGAGTCCAGAGAGACTGAACAAGCAGTGCGATCTGAGAGGATTTGGGAAGGAAGAAGGAAAACACAAGCGAGAGACAATAATTGATACACAAGTTGAAAACAGTATAAAGCTTAATGTATGTGCTGAACTACAGCATCTGCACAGGCCAGCACCCAGTGAATACAGCACTGAGTGCTTTAGAAATGAATGTAATAACTGCCTACAACCATTCCTTCCAGCCACACTACTTCATTTCAAGGGGTTTGTTCCAGCATGACTGGTTTATGACACAGTATTTTTAACGTTTTGACTTTATTTATTGGCACTGATGGCACGCTGTCCTAAAGCAAACAAATTCTGAAAAGACACTTCTGTAAACATATCTATTACACACCACTGAACACTGTTATACTGACCACTGACAGTATAACACACATCACACAAACACCCCACCAATTTCCAAGTGCAATAGTTCAGGCTGACATTCCATCCCTAATTTGTGCTACTGGACCATGATTTTGTGTTCCCCAACTTCTCCGTTTGTGTCACAACCCAAAGGCTACTGAAGCCTACTTTTGTGTTTAAGTATAATTTAAGTATAGCAAAAAGGCAGTCTGGAGCTACGTGTATCTCAGGAACTGACAAAAAGTGCAAGCCTTCTAGTTCACTGAGTTCCTGGGAAGAACACAAAATCTTACTCTGGTTGCCCCAGACAATTTAGCTTGGCTCCCCCAAGGCCTCCCAGCCTAGCTAACGAGAAATTCCCCAGAAAACCCCATATAAAAATGCTTTTTATACCTCTTTAAAAATGCCTTAGATTCTCTATATATTTGGTAAGACTTTTTACTTCTTTAAAATGTCCCTTGTTGCTCCTCTAGATAATGCTCCAGTGATGTATTACAACAGTAATACAGGACTGCAAAGCAATGGGCTACCCAGACAAATATTAAATCTTATTTTCCTCTTCGCTTAGAAGAAGCAGAAAACCCTTTGGCAAACCAGAGCTCTTGATGCTTCTCTGTCCTCCCACTGGAAACCCTGCCCAACCTACCCTATATCTGAGATACTTTCTGTGTTAGATGTGAGGGCAGCAGTGCAAGCTTGCAAGTGTGGCAGTCACTATTAACAGAGAGAAGCAGGGTGAATGAGCATTCTACCTCTCGTCCTCTGGGACAGAACACATACCTGTCTATTAAACAACAAAACATTACTGATCTGCTAACTAAGACCCTGAGAGAGAGAGAGAGAGAGAGAGAGATTCTTGTTCTTTAAATTTAAGTTCAGAAACAATTATGCAAAATTGAAGAACCGGGAATGTTCTTACACATACCCTTTGCTAGCTCACAGCCTAATACCAAGTGATTATTTTTCATATTATCTGAGCAACCTCTCTCTCATAATTAGGCTAGGAAGGATTAGATTTTTATCAGTAAATAACAGTAAACATCAATTTCACAGTACACACACAAACCGATGAAGAATATTTCCATCTACAATAACTGAAATGTACAGAGAGGTGAAGTAAGAAAAATGCGGCTTAAGAATTTATTAGAGTTTGATTTAAGGATGTTTTATTTTGTATACTTTAACATGTGATCTTGACAATTTGAGTTTTAACGGTTATAAAACTTTTACTTTTTTAACCTCAGTGTAATATCATTTAATATCATTAAATAATTGTCAACACCCCCAATAATTTCCCAAAACTGTGAAAATTTTAATCCATAAAAATTGGGAAAAAATGCTTAAAGTCCATGATTTTGCACAACTGAAAATTAAAAAAAAATCTTCAAATCATAAAAATATAAAAATATAACTCTTCCAAGCTTACTTATAATGTATTCTATTGATTCTAAAAATTAATACACACAGCTTAAATTATGATAGAAAACTGTCATTTACAAAACTAGTTCAAGTCACGTTTAAAGAAGCTGAACTGATTCCCCAATAGTAAGAAGGCTTGGACTTCTGTAAAACCTTTGAACTGGACAGATAACTGGGAGAAGAGCTTTTAATCTCCAGTCTAGGTAGAGGTTAAAATTTTAAATAAAGAAAAGAAAACCAACTGAACTAAAAAGGCAAAATCCTTGCAGTAAATAATCAATGTGATGCATAAAAACATAGCCACATGAATTCCATTGACAACATGCACATTGATAAATCTCCACATGTTGCATTAAATATCGCCTGCAAATCAATGATTTGTAAGCATCCTCCATTGTTCAGAACCTCATTGAAACTTTGACAGTGAAGTGCTATTTTTAGAAAAACTGAAGTAGCCACTTTAACGAAGTTCGAGCATTTGTGGTACTTTGAAAGCTACAACACCTCAACAAGAGTTCTATTTCCATCATTCCAAAATACTTCTAATTTACAAGTTACAATAATCAGGAAAGCCAGTCCAGCAAACACTGAAGTCAACAATCACATGCTTTCAAACCTACTGAACTAGCTCTTACAGTTGTAGGAAGTTCACTGGTTCTGCATTTCCTGTCTTGCAGAGATCATAATGCCAAAGGACTGGAGCTTGTAAACTCTGCAGCCCTCAGCTGAACAAGGGCTCTGCTTCAGCACAGTTTAAATACTGTGTACAACTAGAGCTTCAGTCACACCTCAGGGGACATATTCAGCATTGGCATGACAGAGAGATTTTGTTAACTGCGGTTCAGATAACTTATTACCCTCTACAATAAAATATTTTTGGAAATTAATTTTTTGGAAGAATCAAAAGTTGACTACCTACTGCTTTGAAAATGCCTCTTCAACCCTAGGATTTGGATAAAATTAACCCTAATATTTTCTACAAATTAAGATTTATTTTAAAAAAATCCATTTTCTATGCAAATCTAAGCAAGAGAGGCTGGGTTGTTTCTGCTCAGGCAACAACATACATTCTCAACTATTTTAGTGTTGTATGGTAAGGCCATCATTAGAAACAGAACTTAGTTTAAGGCTTGCAATGTAAGTGTCCCGCTATGCAACTAAATAAGGCCACGTCTGCACTAGAAAGGCGTGTCAGTACAAGTATACCCTCCTAGTGCAGACACAGCTTATACCAGCAAAAAATTGCTGTTTTAGCTTATACTCAGAGAGCAAAGTAAGTTATATCAGCAAAAGCATTTTTATGCCAGTATAATGGTTTAATCGAGCTTTTGCCAATACAGAAATTCTATTTAAAAAAAAAAAAGTCATACATCTAACCAACATTGCGGTAGTAGCTAAGTTACTACCGTAGACCTGGCCTAAGAAGCTTCATTAGCTCAGGAAAGACAGTGGTTGTGCACACAAGCCAGAAGATAATTCCTCAGAAGTCACAGTGGATCTGTTTACATCCACACACAGATGTGCACAACACCTGAGAAGAAGAGTGAGGAATATGTTAATTTAAAACATCTGGCAAATGGTTCACCCTTAACAAGTCCAGTTTTTGGACTTTTGTTTTTTCAAGGGGAAAAGGTATATTGTTGATTTGGGCTGGGGAATGAAGGGGCATGAAATGAGAAGCTGAAGCATGTTTTCCCCCCTTTATTGAAGTTCTACATCACACTACTAGAGTTAATGCAAACAGGAAGATCATAAAAGAACATAATGAAAGTCTTGCACACTGGGACTAAGGGACTGGTTTCAGTTACTGAATATAGCTTTGGAGGCACACCACACAACAGTGAGTAACTCCACAGTATTACACCACTATATATTATGGCTTCTTAATGCTTTTTCTGTATAGCTCTTCAGCCTTATTCCAGTCTGCAGCCTCATGCCTCCTGTATCGTATCCTATCCAATATAAAGGTTTATAAGATTAAAATTCACCTCTACAAAGTGTGTCAACATTCATTTCCTTAAATTAGATGTAAAGTAGATCACACACACAATACACAATTGTAATGTATCATTCCAAGGGTCTAGAGTTAGAATTACTCGTATTTCCAACTAGTAACAGGACACCCTGTTGCCCATTATCTCAGCTTTGTGAGAAAAGGGGAGCAGAAACAGCTAATTTGTGAAAACTCTTTCACAAGCTCTTCTTATACCTCCAATATATCCATTAACCTCACTCAGAAAACCCAAATGCACTCCATCCTACTGACGTGTATAGATATATTTTTTGTACCTCAGATTTAATATAATTCAGGATTTTTGATAGATAACATTGGTTACTCCACTCCACTGCTGTTTGAAACTAAGGTCAAGCAAGAAAGACTGAGAATGCTCTTTTCATGCACTGTTAGCTCCAGGCACAAAGGGGCCTTCTGCATCACAGTCAGGGGTTTTCAGCAGCAGGAATATTTGCTATCAAAGAACAGTGAAAATACAAATTGTTCAAAGCAGCCATAGTGGAAAAGATGCTGTACCCAGAACAACATACACTATGTTTTGTACAAAATGGAATGCCACAAGTACCATGGCAAAGACAAATTTGTCTTAAAGACCAGCCAGATACTGACTATGGTGAGAAAAATCCCTTGTGAGCTTGTTTCCCAATGAGTCTTATAATATCCACACTGAATGGGGATTTATTACCATTGTTTATTTTCATATTACTGTTTAGCATCTATTTAAATTGTGAATTCTTGTGGTCTACCACTGCTATAATACCACAATGTGTTTCTATATTAAGACAGTATTGAAGCAGAGTTAATGTTAACCATTTTATCACCTTAAAATCAAAAGAAATTATATACAAATTTGCCTTCTGAGAATTCCATAGATATTACACGGACAAAGTATATACTCCAAATCAAAATAGCATTATGTACATCAGATTGGGTAAATAACTTGCAACCAACCATACACCTAGACTAATCTGACATTCTAACTTGCTTAATCTACTTTAGTTTCTGAGCCCCTTTTTATTCAGATGTTCAGTGTAATATAGGTTTACAGGTTCTAGACACACGTCAGGTTTACACAGAGACTGGTAAATATATTAGATCTTTCCAAACTTATGTTCACCTGGTCTAAGAGTGCTTTGTAATTTCTTCCAAGAAGAGCAATACACACATTCCAATTGAGATTGAGTTTAAAATTCCTATTAGAGTAGTTTTTATGTAATTAGATTGGAATGAATGTGCAACAGTGCCATTGCAGAAAACTTCAAAGCAGTTATACTGTAGAAATCACAACCCATTTCTGTGTGCCCACAAGAAGAAAGAATGACTCTCTGGAGGATAAGAGTATATTAGTCTCTGTATGTAATAGATTTTATTGACCATATGGAACTGATATAAAAATTGTGTTGCAGTGGGTAGTCTTGGATTTGAGACAGGAATGTGACACAAAATACAGTTTCTGTAAAATGCCTGGCTGCTTTCTGGCAGCCTTTGCAATCAGAAAAACCTAGAACATTTACCTGATTGAGTCACTGATGAGTCCCAGTTCAAAGCAAAATCTGAAGATTCACCCTCTTCGACTGAAAGAGAACAAAATACAGTTTGTGATTTCTAAACAAAACGGGAAGCACGAGATAATTAGAGCCCCATATACTATTAAAGTGTTACAACAGATTTCTGCACCAGTGAAGAAAAGATTATTTTCCATAAAATAATTTTAGGGTGATAATTTAGTAAAGTTTCTGTCCAAACATTTTCAACTTGGCTACTAAATCTGTGCCTGAATATTTTTTTCCCCATATACAAATTACCAAATTTGCACATGCAGATGTGAGTGAGGTTTAACTACCACAACGTATTGCGGATCTGCAGATTTAGGGGGTTGGTGCACACAAAAACTGCAAATTTGTGGCTGCAAAGAGACTGTTTTGAAAATTTCACTCTAACATATCACACCAAAGATATGTTCTATGAAAACAATATTGATGGATGTCATTAAACAATATGAAGAACTACAAAATTTATGATGTTTTAAAAAGTTTGGTATCCAAAACACTATATGTTATGTATGGACACATTTTGTAATATTGCAGTAACATACGCACTTTTTCTTTAAATATTTATATTGTAATTTAAGGCCTGATCATGTGAAGACAATGGGGGTAGGATGCTCAGTATCTTTCAGAATTAAACACTTATCTAGCACTTGGGAAAGAAGTAAACACAACATTTTATCTTTAGCTGTTCAAATTTTGTTTAGCCAACCTTGTGCCCCTTAGAAACAGCCAAGAGACCAGCTGCCAACTAGGAGCCCAATTCTATTCCCACTTCAGTCAACAGTAGTTTTACTATTGTCAAATTGTGTGCATTTGAAAGTCAGAGGTGCAGAGATTGTCAACATGCCCCTTTATAATCATATACAACAGTGTCCTTATTTCTCCCTCAAAAATATAGTTTGGATATTGGACCTTTATTCTCTGACATACACCATTTTAGTGTACACTCAACACTACCACCCGCCCTTATCCACACCTCACTTCATCTAAAAAATGGACATCTACAGGATTCTGCAGCTGAAGTCAATGTACCACTCTAAATTCACATTCCATAGCTCCCATTGACCACACTGGTGGTTGTATGCCCAGACCTTAGAGCTAGGTTTACAGCCCTTAGATTCAATTATTATTACCTGGAAGCCTCATTTTTTTTCCAACAGGCTCTAATATCCTTGATGCAGTTCTAGCAAGTTGATGTAGGTGGTTTTAAAAAGAAATTGGAAATAGAAAAGATAGCTAAATGGGTAATATAAAAATTTTTTTTGATGCACTGTAATCTAATGTGGAGATCGCACAACAAATGTACATTCCATAGAAGGCTACAACTACAGTAGTGCTATTGTATAATTTTATTACTTCAACAAAGATTGGCCACTTCAGTTGATGCTGATGATCCTTTAAAATTAGCTGTAGTCTTTTAAACAAACCTACATGAACACAAAAGCACATTTCACAAAATATTATATTTGGAATGATGGAAAACAAAGTATAAAATGTGAAAATCAATAACAAAACTCCCATTTATTTTGACACAAGTAGAATTGGGCCAAACATTTGCTCTAGTAAAAGGTTCACCCACCATTTTGTATCTCTGAGACCACCATCTTGTTTCATTTTTGTGACAAGTACTAAAATGCAAAAGGAATATTCTGGACATAATGAGGCTAAATATTGCTTCAGCTCTTAGAACAGATATGTTTGTGTTTCAACAATAAAATTACATGTACATTGGGAGAAGATATTTTTCCCCCAACATGTCAATTAAGCTAACTTTATACTGCATGTCTTATTCAAAAAGGATAAGCAGAATGTTTTTATTTGATTATGGAAAAAAAAATTTTAAATCACTTTTCTAATGGATAAGAGAATAAAACTTACTAAATCTGCTAAAAAATATGGCAAGGCCTTAACTTCAATAACAGTTAAATAAGAAATATATGGAACCACTGTTGGTCATCTGTAATTTTAACAACAGACTAACTCACATTTTGGCTAAACACAGGAGACTGCTACAGTCCTTGATTTCACTTGATTTCAACAGTACAACAACACTATACTTTTAGGAATCCCTTAAATGAGGCCAAAGATTAAATGCTTAAAAGGTTAAATGAATGTCTTTACTGGCATTAATTTGTTTTGCTCTGCTGAGTGGATGAGGGAGGGAGACCACTACATTTTTATATTTAAATGAAGATGACAACACTTACATTCATTGAATATTATTGTCATGATTTCAGGTTCTTCCCCACACACTCATGCAAACACATCACCTTATCTAACATTTTCATGCAGCAAGGGAGTCGATTGCCTCACTAGTTTAGACATAAATGCATTTTAGCTGTTGTTGCTCATCCCACTAATTTTTCCTCTCTCTTTTCTCATTTTCTTTTTCCTTTTTTCTTCCACTTCTCTCTCTCTCTCTTTTTTTCTTTTAATAAACACATTATCTTTATAGGCTCAAGGATGAGAAAAAGTAATAGCAAACCCCCTTGGAGGTATTGTTACATCTGACTACTGTGCAACTGAACAGGTTTTCTTCATCCAGCCGAACAGGAGTTCAAATTGGTCTCTTCAACAATAAGGTAACTGGCAGGAGCGATAGGAAAAAAAGAAGCCAGATCACTTCACACTGTTCAAGATGGGTGCTTGCTGTGGAAGCAGGAGCACATAAGGTAGCAAGTGGTACAAAAAGGCTGGCATGGTTAGTCTTGTACTTCCCTGAAATGGGATTCTTACTATAGAAATTATTATTATTCTACAGCACCATAACAATGCATGGGGCCTAAGGGACAATTAGAAAGATAGACTAGTCTCTTTGGACAAGGGACCTAAGCGGGGCCTGCAAACACTCAGGTACTCATGTGCCCAACTGTTTGCAAGACCAGACCCTAAATTAGACATCAGGCACCAAGGGATGTCAAACACAGTATGAGAATCAGTGATATAAGGAAAGCCTTTAACATAAAAATATTCATTCTGCACACCAATATGATTAACAAGCCACAGCTATTTAACTATCTGTTCCATTAATATCCTGTCCTGTGCACTTTGACAGGTAGGGAGGGAAGGATGGCCCCATGATTAAAGTGCAGAACTAGGAGTCAAAAAATCTGGGTTAATTTTCCAGCTCTGTTATAGACTTCTAGTGTAATCTTAAGTTACCTAACCAGCATATACCTCTCTATTAAAAGAGGATAATACCTCACAGAGGTGTTGTGAGGCTTTTCTCATTGGCATATCTAAATCATTTGGACATAAGCACACATTATATAAGCACACATATTTGAAGTGGGGGGGAGGGGTTATGTCTGCTGAAACAGTAAATATCCAAGCATTAAAAAAGTTGACAGAACAGGACAGCATTACCTTAAACTAAAAACTTTAATACTTGACCATCAAGGGCTAAATTCTGCCCTCTGGTGCATGAGTCCTCTGTTGATTTCATTTGGAAGGTCAGGATACATATGTTAGAAGTTTCCTGTGTTGGTAAAGGAAGGGCTGTGTAAAGGCTTTGTCCAAACTGGAGGTGAAGTCCCTGCTCATCCAGTGAGTGGAATAAAGGTTGCATATTTTGCTTACAGGCTCAGCAGGTCCTCCCAAGGAGCAAACAGCAGGTCAGAGTGGGGTTTGACTGCTGAGGTTACATAGGCATCTCCAATTCTCACCACTGAGAGCAGTGAGTCAGAAAAACCTTGTTCATAATTTTAATTTTAGTTAGGGAGATGTTTACTTTAGTTTGCTTTCCCTGTCTGTCCTTATGTGTTATCTCTTTTATTATTTTCTGAAATGATTTGAAGCCTGGTTCAATTTCCCTTCTCTATTTTATATATTTGTTTATAGCAGTAGTACTAGACTTTGTAAATAAATTACACCTTTTTATCTCTGTTTCCCCCTACCTTGTGGAGACTGGTTTATTTAAAACAATAATAGTAATAGGTGCAGCAGAAGGGAATAGAATCTAAGGGGACCACTTTCAAGATATGCTACTCAGTAATATACGGGATCTAGGGAGACCATTCTTAACCAAAAAATGGTAAACGCTAAAAAGAACACTACACTGGTGGTACTGAAAACCTGTTTATTGTGTAAATCCTCTACCAGAAAGTTCCACCCAACTGTGTCGTGCAGATGGCTAACTGGTTTAAAGATTGTCACAAATGATAAATGAATTATGCCAAGAATATAATGCCTAGAACTGGTCTGTTGCTAAATAGGCTCGTGCCACGTTCAAATTGATGGTAGCCCTTATGAAGTCCAGAGACTATGTGGGGTCTAGGATCGATTTCGACGCTGACTCTGAGCGACAAAAGAAATTGGAGCAACATGGAGGTTGATGCATGGGCTTCTTGCCTGGACAGCACAGCTAGAAGCCAATTGTTGAGACAAGGAAACACAAGGACACCATAACAACATCTGACATAAGGTTCTACGATGAAAAACACCTTGGTGAAGACCTGGGGAGCAGCAGCTATTCCAAAGGTGAGCACTCTGTACTGGAAATAGTGAACGCCCACTGTGAATCTCAGGAAACGTCTGTGGGCTCCATGGATATCCATGTGAAAATAAGCATCCTTCATATCGAGAGCCATAAACCACATGCCCTTCTCTGACAACAGGATATTCGCTGCCAGCATGACCATACGAAACTTGAGCTTGTGAAAGAAGCGATTAAGGTGCCGAAGATCGAGGACTGATCTCCATCTGCCTGTCTTCTTGGGTATCAGTAAGTAAGCTGAGTAGAACCCTGTTCTATCACTTCATCCAGAGATAAGGAGGGAAATCTAGCTGGTTGTGGAGCCACTGTCGGGACCGGACTAAGGGATTCTTCCTCTACTATAGTATCCGAACACCTGCTGGAAGGATCCCTTAGGGGGAGGCAGGTGAAGATTCCCTTGTGGACTAGGCTGGGGGGAGGTATAGGGACAAGATTCCCCAGTATGGCCAATAGGCTGGATCCCAGGGAGGTTGTGGTGGTTCCCACGGCATGGGGTACCAATGGCTCAGAGATAATTGAGCTGGTAGATGCTCCCATCGACGTGGCAGTCTCCGTGAAGGTGCGTAGTAGTGATAAGATGTGGTCGGTTCCTCTCCCAGTTCTGATTTATCGGAGAAGGAAAAGATTTACTCAGGTTCCAAAGCCAGTACCATTGGAGCCAGTGGAAGGGTGTAAATTATCAGAGCAGATAGTGCGGGATCCCGTACCTCAGGCATATCCTGTGGTAGAGAAATTATCTCTCCAGAAGTGGAGGGGCATGATAGATGGGGTGACTCCGGGTTTGGCAAGGTGAACACATCCTGGGACGCGGCTCTGGCTCCAGATCTCCCCGCTGTAAGAGGCACCCTCTCCTTCTGGGTATCAGTGCTGGCACCATGGACTTTCCTGGAACAGGACAATCCCACATCTTTTGGGATGCCAGTGATAACAATACCAATGGACCAGTGCTCAGAACCACCAGATTCCATTGCTTGTGTGACTTCTTCTCAGGTCTATGGAACTTAGCACGTGATCTGTCGCCATGTCTCGAACTCGTGGAAGGAGTGTTCACTTTCTTCGATTTTGAGGAAGACTTAGTCCCATGCTTATAGGTATGCTTCCTTACCTCATGACTAGGCCCCGCTATGGGGTCCGTGGGGGTGGTTCCGACAGCACCAGATTTGGACGTGGTAGCAGGAGACAGCTCCTCACTAATTCAGTCCAATGTATGTGAGGGTTCCCTGGCCTGGGTCCAAGTGAGGTCTCGAGGAGAACTCCATGAGGCGCTTCCAGAGGCAGAAAGCCTGCCCTTCTCAGATGTAGCTGGGGAAGGATAGGCAAATACTGCACCTGGACACACAGGAGCTTCTCCCAAGCAGGACAGACAGCGTTGGTGTTCGTCGCTGACCAAGAAGGAACGCAGGCAAGAGGTGCAGAGTTTGAAGCCCGGAGTCCAGGGCATAGTCCAATACCCGCGTGCCAGTACAGAGGAGGAGGGAGGAGGGATTGGCGAGGAAGACAAACAAAAAAATAAACCCAAATCTAGACCACGTACTAAAACTACAATAAAAGTACAATAAACTGGTAAAACTAATCTAAAAACTGACAAACTCTGTACACTGTCTTATTTCAAAGTGCGTCAGTGACGAGGACACTGAAAGTTCTGACCCAGACTACCCGGCCATGAGAAGGAACTGCGGATGCAGTTGGTCTGCCCCGCCCTTTATCGGATGAAAGCACAAGGTGAGCCAGGGCTCAAGCAAGGAGCAACAGACACTATTTTCAAATTCTCTGACTCTGGGAACATAGCAAACATGCATAACCCTCACTGGAATACAATAGGGACCCTCATTCAAAGAAGAATAAATGTTTTCTGAGAAACAAGGGACAAAACCATAATTAACCAAAATCAAGGATTAGACCCTTCCATAGGTGCCATTTAATCACTTTGATGATGCAAACACAGAAATCTAAACTACTATTGTGCAGCAACAGCAGAACGCAGCTACTGCTAAACCACTGAGAGAGAGGTGCTGACTTTGTGATTTCCTGGGGGGATGCTCGACTCCTGCTCCACCCCAGGCCCCACCCCCATTCCACCCCTTCCCCCAGCTCCCACCTCACCTCTTCCTGCCCCCGCTCCAGTCCCGGAGCACCCACGGAGTCAGCGCCTATGCACTGAGACTGAGACTGATAGAAAGATGCAGAAGTATTAGAAACATTCTCCTTCGGAAGTACAGCATGGAAATATTAAAGGAAAGAGAGGTGAAGTTTAAGGATGTAAGCCAAGATTTTAAAAAGCAGCTAGTGATTTTGCCTCAACTTGAGACACCTTAAAGGGGCCTGTTTTCTTGAGAGCAATGCTCAGCACTTCATAAAAAAACAGTGCCCTTTAAGGTGTTTCACACTGGACTGAAACATTTTAGAATCTTGGCTACCTCTACATTTAAATTCCAATTATTCTTGTCAGTTACACACACCCTCCTTTCCCCCACTTTTCTCTGAACTATGAAAGGTGTTTGTGCATTCAGGTATGGTTGTAGTGAGAAACAACGGCGATGTAAAAGGTTCATACTATATCTGATCTCTGAGTCATTGTTTTGAAATGTCTTAAAAAAAAATTTCACTCCTATTAGTAATGCAGAGCCAATATAGCTAGAGAACAGCAACCTGAATTGTATTCTGCTTCATGCTTCATCAACAAAAGTGTCAGTCATGTTCCAAGTACAATATATTATTGGTGATTATGTCAATTTTCAGATCTCAGGTTGAATTCATAGTCAATTTTAAAAAAGGAGTTAAAAGTAGTTTCAAAGTACTAAAATCTTCTCTGAGTTCTTTTATCAGTGTTTGTGGCCTTACCCTTATTTTTGTTTATTGTTAAAAAGTTTCTCTCTCCCCTGTTGCTGTGTAAATGACCTACATAAACCACAGTGGAGATAAACTGACTGAATGAACAGACGAAAAGGGGAAACAAACTGTGCACCCAAATTGTCATCCAGTGCACAAAGTGAACAAACTGGAAACAAGGAGAGAGGCGCTCTTTTAGTCTAATTCTTCAAGTACAGTAATCTTGGTGCTTCTAGTAACTATGGTCATAAAGAACTTTCACAGTTTCTAAATTGACAGTATCCTTTTAATGCAGTTTCTCTGGGAAGCAACTATGGAGTTGAACCCTCTAGAAAAAAAAACGTCTTGGAATGAGTTTCCATGCAAAGAGCTTTGAAAATGTCCTTGGGCTAGCACATACAGAAAATCTTCTTGTGATAAACTCAAAGGGCCAGATTCTCCAGTTCACTAAGGCCACTTTGTGCTGTGCAAGTAGAGAATTTCCCATGTGCAGGGGGAATTTCTGCTGGCATAGAGCTGCCAGAGGAGGCACAGCACCTTCATACACCAGTTGCCGCCTCATGCTGACATAAAAAAGAAGAGGGAGCAGGTCAGGGATGGGCTTGCTGAAGAAATGTTGGGGGGGTGTGGCAGAGGTGGATTCCACTGTTATACCCAGTTCTCCACTGGTGTAAGGGACCTTAAGCCAGCAATGCCAGCAGCATTAGAACAAGATGCCTTTCTGCTCTAATTTATGACAGGAGTAGGCAGCCCTGAATCAGGGAGCCACAACCAGATCCCTCTGGCCACCACTCTTCACTACAACCGAGCACAGCTCAGATAGAGTAGGGAACTGTGGGCAGATACTCCATTCATTAAACAGTATTACACAAATCCAAATGTTTACATTTTGCCAGCTTATCTTCGATGTTCTCAGAGGATATTTATTTAATTGCTAGGTCACTGGTGCTGGAGACTAAAAGGTTTTGGTCCTCTGCGCTCAAAGAAACGTCAGAAAGAATTCAGCATCCATTCCCGCATGAATCTGAAAATCTATTTATGGGTGTGCCATTACCTGAACTCCATTCATAGTACAGTGCTTATTTAACACTTGATCACTCCCAGGAAAGAAGTTAACCTTATCAAACCAAGGCACTTCTGAGCCACATGTTGATTTCTAGATGCAATCAAACCTTACAAATGAGCAACAGCCCCTTAACAGCTCAAATTCTATATGCATACTTCTTATCCATAGCCTTCAAGGGGTGAAGGGAACTATTGACATGATAGGATTGTACTAATATTTGCCTTAGAATAAAAATGCTACAGTGTTCTATCCTAAGAGTCAAAAACAATGGCATAATATTATTGGCCCCAATTTGGAAAAATACTTAACCACATGTTTAACTTTCTGTGCCCTGTCTAAATAGGGAATCAGGTGACTTTCCTGAATCAGAGCTATTGTGTTTTGGACCATTATGGTAGAGTATTCTCGCCATTTTGTTACATCAGATAACCTCTCTGAAGAGGATGATGAAATGGTCTGAGTGCAGAAAATGGCCATGTTGCATTTTAGTTGGTTGGGTGTTAGATTATGTTATTCTAAATAGGATGGGTTTATTTCTCACAAACTACTACAAGTTGTATCAATATTGTCTGTATATTAGCCTGCAGTGTGTGCGTCCAAACTCTCATATTTCCCTCTGGATATGTTTTGTAATAAGACCCTTTATTATTAATCAAATCATACAATAAATACATATTTTCCCAGACCTAGACATAGATACATTTAAGCTAGAGCTCAGTGATTGCCACTTCCCTGAAACATCAGTTCTCATATACTTTTCACACTTGTATACAGCCGCCACCCTCAGATACATATCCTTACAATGCGTTTAGCTTTCATATCGTCTCCCATCTATCCACAATCCCTTTCTCAAAGTTTTCCTTTCTGCCTTTAAAAAGGGATCATATGAAATTATAAGCCTCCAAACCAATGAACAACCACACAGACGCCTTGTCTGCACTACAGAGTTTTGTCAACACAAGTTACACCAACAATCAAAAACCCATATAATTACATCGCTTGTGCATGCTCACACAATGCTGCTTCTGTTCACCAGAGAGCATCCATAGTTGGTACTCTAGCACTGACAGAGAGAGCAGTGCACTGTGGGTAGCTATGCTCATAGTGATCCTGGGAGACCCAGCATACCCCTTACTCCCATGGCTCATGAAGCCTTACACGGAAAACCTGAACAGCAGCAAGGAGCGCTTCAACAATAGCTGAGCGTGTGCAGAACAACTTAGAATGTGCCTTTGGCAGATTAAAGGCTCACTGACACTGCCTTTTTGGCAGGTTAGACCTAAAAGAGGAAAATATTCCCATGGTCATAGCAGCCTGCTGTGCGCTCCATAATATTTGTGAGGCTAAGGGTGATAAGTTTCTCCCACTGTGGAGCGCAGAGGCAGATCGCCTGGCGGCTGATTTTGAGCAGCCAGATACCAGGGCTATTACAGGAGCACAACTGGGGCTACTTGAATCACAGAGGCTTTGAGGCACCATTTTGACAATGAGCTCCAGTAACGTGTCTTTCTATACAGCACTCTGCCTTGCTTTGTTGCCTTGCATGAAAATTTTGATGATTCCCGACCATGATTTGTACTCAGCAAATGATCAAATTGCCACTGTGTATTAATTCCAGCAGCAACCACCATGTGTAGGAGACAAATAAAGATTGGTTATCTTTCAGAGAGTATGTTTTTATTAAATACAAATTAACAACGACACACAAAAGGCTTGGTGGGAAGAGAGATAACAATGAAGGGCAGTGTAGGTTCTTATGGCTGTGTGTAACTCTGAAGGGGTGAAGTGAATGAGGTACCAAGATGGGCCAGGAAGTTGCAATGAATGTGTGGGAGGAATTTGAGGAGGGTATGGAAAGCAGTTCTGTATCAGCTGCCGGTGGGGGGGCGGGGGGGGAAGGAGCAGGTGGGGGGGGGCGGGGTGTTGCACACACCTGAATTCAGCCTGCAGCATGATTAGGGACTTCAACATTTCCATTTGTTCCTCTACCATTTTTATCATCCGCTCCTGGCTCTCCTTTCTGTCCTGCCTATCTATTTTATAATTTTCTTTTAAAGTCTCTCTCCACGCCCTGCCTTCTCTTTTTTCGGCCTCTGAGGATTGGAGCACCTCTCAAAATGTGGCCTCCTTGTTCCTCCTTGGTCACTTCTTTATCTCGCGGAGGTGCTCCGTCAGTGTGTACGGGGTTCCCCTGAAGGCCACATCTGCAGAAGCGCAAGAAACAATAAACAGAAGCATGATTCTTAGTGCATGCATCAAATCAACATCGTAAAATGCACTTTTTTAAAAAACACAGATCAGTTTCTCACTCTCCCTTGGCAAGCACCCAGTGCAGCGAATGCCCTAAACATGACGAGTTTGCCCCGGGGGGGAGGGAAAGGGGCTCAAGATGGGTCAAAGAATCTCACAGTCTTTTAAGGGGATCACTGCAGATGACTCGGGAAAATACTGTAAATTCTACCACCATTTTCCACAGGCGGGGGTGAATGAGGCGGATATCTCATTCCTGAGGGTAATCAAGGATGCATGAGTGCATCTCTCCGGCATGTGTGCGGCATCAGACCAAGTCCCTATGCTGCTCGCCTGTGTGCCGTGTTGGTCCCTGCATAAGTGATTGCCAATTGCCGCAGGAAAGTTTCCTACAATGGGGGAAGGAACAAAGCAACTTTGCCAAGGAACCTTCGGCAGAGGATTGGTGAGTACCTCCCGGAAAGTTTCCTAGAGATCTCTCTGGAGGATTCCCGTGAAATCTCGGTGCACATTAATAGTGTTCTGCCGCACTTCGCTGCACAGGGGAATGTGACGCCCACACAAACACAGCTAGTCTGGTACATTTCTATCCTTCACCAACTTCTAGAATATACAAAGCAAAGGACAGCTCTACCTCATATAACCGAACAACATTTACTCAGAAAGATCACTTACCAGGGCTCTCCTCTCCTGCATGATGCTTGCCAGAGACGAACTGCTGGGACTGGCTAGACACCTCCAGAGTGGAAAAGAGGTCCTGACTCACAGCAGACAACCCTGCCGTACGCTCCACATCATCCTCCAACTCGACCTCCTCGTCCACAACTTCATTCTCAGGGTTGAGTCTGCTGTCCGCTGTCTCTAGCCCCGCTGACGTATCTACGAGGCTCTTGGCGGTGGAGGTGGGGTCCTGCGGAGGATGGCGTCCAGCTCCTTATAGAAGTGGCAGGTCTTCGGCACAGCACCAGAGCGACGGTTAGACTCCCTTGCCTTCTGTTACGCTTGTCTCAGCTCCTTTATCTTTGCACAGCACTGCTGCGTGTCCCATTCATAGCCCTTATCAAACATGTCATGAGAAATCAGACTGTAGGTATTGAAGTTCCTACAGCTGGATTGGAGCTGGGACTACTCTCCCCACAGTGCCAGCAGATCCAACAACTCAGGTGTGCTCCAAGTGGGAAGCGTTTGCTGCGTGGAGCCACCATGGTCAGCTGGGAAGATGTGATGTGAGCTGTCCATGTCAAGCAAACAGAAAGTGGAATTTCAAAAATTCCCAGGCCTTTAAAGAAGGCAAAGCAGAAGCCTGTGTACTTAGGTGCAGTGCAGCAGATTTCAAACTGCTGACCAGAGCGGTCAGGATGGTGATTGTGGGGAGGCCATTTACAGCGACATAACCAAGCGCGAAGTCTACACTGACACTTTGTTGATATAACTTTGTCACAAAAGCTCTACACCTCTCATCCAGGAGAGTTTTATTGGCAGAAGGAGCAGTGTAGTGTGTATACCTCCACTCTTTTGTCAACGAAAGCTGACTTTTGTGAACAAAACTCTGTAGTGTAGTACACAAAGCCAAAGATGTTCATCCCAGCACCATTCATCCTCCAACAGCCTGACACAGAGCAGCCTCAGTATACAATACCTTACGTTGGTCATGATCCCATCAGGTGCTGAGCACCATCAATTTCCATTTAAGTCAAAGGGAAATGCAGATGTTCAGGATTTAGCAGGATCAGGACCCTAAGGAAACAGTTTAAAACTAGCCTTGCAGGAGCACAAGGCAGATTAAAAATCTTTAAAGTTTAGCTACATGACCCAAGTGTAAAAGGATGCGGTATTGTCTCTCTGGCGTATGTCTACACTAAAAAAAAAAAAAAGGGGGGGGAGAGTTGTATCTCCCCAAAAGTTAAAATAGCAGTGAAGACAAAGCTTCTAACTTGGGTTAGCTTGAGTTCAACCCCAGACTCCCCTATGGGGTTTTACTTGAGCTACTAACTCAAGTTAAAACCTGAGTTGCCATGTCCTGACTGCTATTTTAACCCGAGTTAGCTAACCCAGGTTTGCTACCCTAAATCAGCGGTGCCCAAACTTTTCCTCTCGTGCCCCCGCTTACCAGTAATGGAATGCATCCGCAGCCCCATCTCCCTCCACGGACGGGGTGTGGAGTTGTAGCCGGGCCGGGGGCTGCAGCCCAGGAGCGGAGCCACAGCCAGGGGCTGGCAGCAGAGAGCAGGGGCTGGGAGTGGGAGCCAGGGGTGAGTTGTGGCTGGGAACGGGGGCCAGGCCGTGGCTGGGAGCAGGGGCAGCTGTGACCAGGGGCAAGGAGGCACTCCCACTCCACCCCCTTGTGGGGGCGGGCCCAGGCCCCGCCGCGTCCCCCACCCCGGACATTCCTCCATGCCCCCCCTGAGGGGGGCACACCCCACAGTTTGGGGACCACTGACAAATTAAGAACACACCTTTTTGCAATGTACACATACCCTGAAGTCTGCAGAGAGCCTGAAACAATTGCTCTGATAGGTGTAAACAGGCCCATTCATCTTAATGGGTTAACTCAGAAACCTAAAGATGACAATATAAAGGGCAACATTATTAACTATTTCACTGATGATCCCTTTAACAGAAAGCTCCAGCTGACATGCTAATCTTGAACTGCCTCCAGTGCCTCCTCAAAGGTTCCAAAAGCTTATCTGCCCCCCATCCAGCAGCCAGAATATCTATCGTCCCACCTATCAACTTCTATCATGCAGCTCAGTGATGTTGATACCAAAAACTGACAAAATTATTGAAAGAGGAAAAGGTGGGAGCAGCATAAAATACACTGAATTTGGGTTTTTTGTTGTTGTTTTTTTAATTAAATGAAACTGCTAGAGAGAGTTCCATTCTGCTGCACTGGAGTGCTGCAGAATTCAGGGACCTTGCCACAAAAACTAGCTTCCACATACAGTGGAGCACATAGCGGCTTGACTGTATTTGAAAGAACTTTACACTGCGATGACAGCAAAGGTGCATGGAAGAAAATTCAAATTCAAATGAAAATGATAAAATTTTGTGGGGATTTAGCAATTTAATGAGAAATACACATATAAGAATCATTATGAATTCATCTGGTTATTCAGCAATATCACCTGGACTTTTGTCTATCGGGTAAGACAAGTAAACTCATCTGCTGATTCAACAGTTACATTTAAGGGAAGTAGAAAAGATTCCAAGTGAGACAACCAGGGATGCTTTGCACCAGTAATTTGAGCGAGTTCATCCACACTGAAACAACTACTGTACCACACTACTGCTGTCATCTCCAACTACAACTTTCAGTTTACTACACATTTTGATTGTTTGCACTGACTTTTGCCATCTAGCATAAGTCATAAATCGTCTTCTTTCAGCGTTAGATGGAAGTTGGCATTTTGAAACAAAATCCCATCTAGCTGGTTGACAGTATAGTCCTTGCTCAAGTCCCAGCACACATGATCTTATGCAGAACATTTGAAAAGCTACAAGTTCTCCGAGTTTTTTCTAAACACAATTGCTTTCAGCTTTCTGAGTGGATCAGCAGAGCAGCATTCTTGTTCTCCTAACCTCCATACAGGATTCAGTGAGCGGTGGCCTTTGGCCAGGATTTTTTTCTATCCTAAATAGGACTATTATATATTTGTCCTTTCATGGGCCAGCAGGCCACAGAATAAGACAAGAGGGTTTACTGACATGGCTTATTTAGATAGTTCAGAGCCTAAATTCACATTAGTTCTCTAGCTGCTTTTTTCCAAAGTCAGTAACAGGGCTTGGCAGAGTGTGTGGTTTTTGCTGGCAAAGTCAGCCTTTCTGTGGGATACCCAGACTGCTATGCTCTTTAGGTCAAGGAAAAAAAGGAAGAAAGAACGAAAAAAAATGTAGACTGAATTCTAAAGAAAAACAAGGAAAACACACAGAAACAGAGAAAGAAGTGAAGACAATTAAGGACGAAAAGACAAACAACAAAATAAGATAGCACTAGCAGGTTTATGCAAAGAAGATCTACTTATGGGTGACTAAATCCTCCAAGACATTAATATTCCAGGGTAATGTGCCTAGTTTCCTCCTTTCCAGACATGGCAGGGAGGAAATGAGAATCACTTAGACACACTGTTTAATGAGCAAATGATGGACGATCACCAAACACAGCCTGCCTGATAAGTATCCATTAGCTTAAACTTCTACTGTAAATCTGCACACAGCTAACAGGCTCTGGTCTTAAAATACTACAATGAAACTTAATGTAACCACGTTAAGATAAAAGGGACATTCCAAAGAAAAATCTCACATCTAAAACAGGAGAAAGGCTATCGGCCATTTGTAAAGGCTAATCATACCCCATGACACAGACTCCACGCCTGAATCACAAGCTATAGCACATTTATTCCCAGGGCTCATATTTAGTCTTTGTATTTCTAATTCACAATCTCCACTGGAGATGCACATTTCCCATCAAAATCCACTATGTATAAATACACATTATAATAAAATACATTCAATATTTCTGTTTGCGCTCAGAATCAACATTTCATACAGAGAGTGCAATTAAAAACCACAATGCTTAGAACTGGACCTATGTATGTACAAACTCCATATTTGTGGAGGAGGTCTTTTCACGTGATTTTTGAAAAATCTGACCATAATGGATGAAATATTTTTGGATTGGAAAGTTAACCCTATGGACTAGGGATTTTTAAAATAAGATACTTGGGGTTTAACCTGACAATTCCAGTTCCTTAGTTCTGGTGATGGAACAGGATGGTGCACGTCGGTGCCTATTTCCTCATATTGTTTCATTTAGGGTCTGACACAACAAGTGCAACTGGACAAGGAGCCTTATATTTCAGAGTGGCACGAAACAGCAGAGGACCCTGGACCAAACAAGGGAAACTCTTTTTCACAAGTGCCAATGAGGAGCGGAAGTTCTGGTGATACTGCCCTAATGATGATGCATATTTGAGGAAGTCTGAGATCAGTTTGCATTGGGTTTACTCCTTAGTACCCTGTCCCTTCCATTATGTCGCAGAGAGCAGTCCAAGTCTTCCTGAGTGTCCTCCACTTATTCGCGCCATAGAATCATAAAATATCAGGGTCGGAAGGGACCTTAGGAGATCATCTAGTCCAACCCCCTGCTCAAAGCAGGACCAATCCCCAATTTTTGCCCCAGATACCTAAATGGCCCCCTCAAGAATTGAACTCAAAACCCTGGGTTTAGCAGGCCAATGCTCAAACCACTGAGCTATCCTTCCCCCCATGCTGCTATGCCCCCTCCCCCTTTTATATGATACTAGTTGTCTGTCATGTGTGACATCTGCCCCCCACATACTGCAGTTGCTTGGGATTTTATGAACTCCACTTGGGGCTGGGGATCAGAAATGACCTTTCAGGCTGCTCCCCACCATTACCTTGTATCGCGCTAAGCAAAAACCTGAGGGGCCCCCCCTCTCCATTTACGTTGGTTGGGAAAGAATTAAACCTGTTCTCTGAAACAAGTGAAACCCCAGCTCTTCAATAGCTGGGGGCGGGGGGAAGAGCCGAGGACCCCGTCTAAGCCCACTCCGCTTCCCTGCTTGTGCAGCCGTTGATGGAGCAGCTGCAATATAGCAGAGGGAATATGAGGTCTTGTGTCCCCTCCCCCAGAGTTCAATCAACCAGCAACCATCCACAGAACCAGGGCGTCCCACTCAGCAGTACTTCCCACACCCCGGGGATGATTTTAAGGCTGTGCAATCCCTGCGACGGTACAGCAAATTTAAAGCCCCAAGTCTGTAACCCTGCAGTCTATTTCTTTAAGTCTGTTTGGAGCCTTTGCCACACACCCAGTTCAGTGGTTCCCAATTTTTTTTATTTTTTTTTTGGAAACCCCTTTGTGATTGCTGGCAGATGGGCCATCGTCTCTTCATGCCATGTCCTGGCACAAGTGCTGCCTTCTCTTGTATTTCTCCCCCTGCCTTCTGTGTCTCTCTCTTCAGGCATTTCTGCTTGTTTTCTTTTTCTCCTTCACCTTGATTTTACCCTTGTCTGGTTTTTACCCTCTTTTCTCCCCCTTCTGTATTTTATTATTTTCTAGTCTCTCCCTCTCTTTTGTTCTCTCCTCCCCACAGCTTGAGGTGAGGCGGGGCTTCAGTGCTTGGCTCCAGGGGGCCTAGCACATGCACTCTCCTTTAATGCCCAGAAGCAGCAGAGAAACAGGGGGGAGCAGGCTGCTGCCTTAGCCTGCAGCCCTGCAGCCATGAGCTGATGCTATTAAGAGCCACTGCAGGAGCAGGGAGAGGAGACAGGCACCTTATCTTCACATCCAGCCACAAGAGCGTATTTGTGGGAGAGAAGAGAGGAGATTGGGGGTCATGTAGCTATCCTTGTTCCAAGTGTCTCTCTCCTCTGTCCCATACCCTAGACTAGTCTTGCAGAAATACCCCCCTCCTCTCCGGGGAACCCATCCCATAGACAGGAAAACAGTGCCTTTGCTGTTTGGCATAGAGCTTACTCACTGAAACAAAGTGCATCCCAGGAGACATCATCTTCAACTTGTTTCAATTGGAAATTAATCCCCTTCATTTGAGGGTGGAGCGTTTTAGAGGTACCATGCTACTCAGATTCCCTAGTGAACGGACGGACGAACACACACACACACACACACACACAGCAAACCACACTGCTCAGGCAGGGGATGGTGTTCAGAATGCAGTTCAGAGAGATAAGGACTAGGGAGTAAAACATACTTCTTTAAAAGTAGCCAGGTTGAAAAAGCAATAAGCTCGTCTGTAGAGAGAGACATGTAATCTAGGATAGCTATACAAAGACTCAAACCATATCATTATTATACGAATTCCTAAGGCAACTGTCCCCATAGTATCTGAGCACTTTACATAAATGGTACTATGAGTAAACACATGTTTTAAGGGTCAAGTGAAACAAGGCAGCTGAAAGTGACTTTTCTTGCATTGTTCATAAAACCACACATTATTGCGTTTCAGAAACAAAAAGTTTAAATATTTTTGCTGCATTCAAATGATAATGGATAATAAAGAAAATGTAAATGTTGAAATTGTAGTGATACATTCATAAGAAAAAGAAGAAAAGGCTATTCAGAACAGGATTTTAACTCCACAGGACAAATTCAGAGGTGTTGTAAAAGTATCTTACTAGCCTAAGGGACCCCAAGTGGGTGTAATTTACACAAAGACTAGAAGAGGGGAGGAAGAGCAGGAAACACAACTGACAGGAGGGTGTAAGAAGACACATGCAGTCCCACACTACGCACACATGCTAACTTAAAACTTCTTACACCTTCTTCTGGACTTTAGCCTGCAAGTTACAAACTTAGCCTGCCTACTACCCGCTCACTGACATGTGGCTCACTCCATCTCATACATCACTCTGAATTTGACCTCACATCTTCCTTATGATGTCCTGAAACTATCACTAACAATAGCACAGTCATACCATGGCAAGCAAATAACCCAAAAATGCATGCTATATTTAAGGCTATGTTTTAGTCAGGGGTATTTTTAGTAAAAGTCATGGACAGGTCACGGGCAATAAACAAAAATTCACGGCCCATGACCTGTCCATGACTTTTACTATATACCCCTAACTAAAACTAGCGTGGGGGGGCATGGGTGCTGGGTGGGGGGAGACAGCCTGGGGGTGCCGCAGGTGCTGGAGAGGGTGGCCCAGTACCCCCACTGGTGCTGGGGGGAGTGGAGGGGGCAGAAAGCAGCATGCATCCCGGGACCCCCACTGGTGCCACAAGCTCTGGCTCTGCAGTTCCCATTGGCCGGGAACCGCATGGAGAGTTTGGTCTTTCGAGAAAAATTCACCCTGAGGTAAACGCCGCCCCGCACCCCAACCCCCAGCCCTCTCCCACACACCCAAACCCAGGCTTGGGCAGCCCCATAGCCAGCACCAGCCTCTGCAGAAGTCATGGAGGTCACAGAAAGTCACGGAATCCGTAACTTCCAGGACAGACACACAGCCTTAGCTATACTGGGTTGAGGATTCCATCCTAGCACTGCTACTCAATAGTACCATGTTTTCTGCCTTACTTAGGAAGACAAAGGAACTGACCCCATGTGATTTTGGAGTAAAAACTCAAAGAAGAGAGTTCAGTGCTTGACATGATCTGGTCAATACCCTACATCCCTCCCCCGCATCCTATTTTCAGTAGACTGTAAATATTCTTTTCTTCTCTTTCGTTACAGAAAACTGACTTTGGATATATTTGCCAGTGCTTCGTGTTATCCCCATAAGTCTTTTCTTCTGATGCCACTTTTCCCATTATGGGCCTGCTCCAAAGCATGTAGAAGTCAATGAAATCCACTGACTTTGGATCAGGCTCTATATTAACTTAAGCCTGATCTTGTTTATGACGGCAGGGGAACCAGAATTGTCCGCTTCTCCCCATTCTGACATTGGAGTCCAGCAATTCAAATACTTCAGCTCTTCTGGCCACCTACTGCCACAACCATTCTGGACCATCAAAATGGCTACTCCCCCCTTTTCCCTCCCTCTGCCCCAAATTTCCTCATTACAAAACTTGCAATTTTACATGGAGAGTTTGGTCTTTCAGGAAAAATTCACACAAGAAGACTGATAAATAGGATAGAAATCCATCCATTCATTTATTTAATCAGTGGCAATGATCATGGAGAGGTTTATAAAGTGACACCACACATGGAAAATGTATTCTTACAAAGGTTTTATTATTTTACTTGGTAATTCTGACTAGGGGGATTCACTGTATTCTGTTTTAAAAGTCCATACATGCTAAAGTGAGTTTCAGCAGAAGGCAGCGTTTGCCACCCCGAGCACTCCATTTGGCAAGCTCACCTTTTATAAATATCTCATTCATCATTGAAGGCTATTAATCATCCCGGGGGGAGGGGGGGAAGAAATGTTCAGCCAGATTTCTACACTTCTGCCTAAAAAAATACACTGAGTTTTGCTGCTAGTCCTTCAAACCTAGAAATTTTTTAAGTGGCCAGCTATTTTTCCGGAATGAGTAGCACAGAACAAGAAAAAGAGAAAAGGTTTTTCCTGACAAGCCATTTTAATTACAGCTATGAGAGCTTAGAAAAACCCACCTGGTGAGTGAAGTTATTTCTTCCAGCTTCCCTCCCTCTTAAAACTGGTCTCTCTAAGAAAAAAACAGAAATCTCCAAATGCATAAATATGCAGAGATTTCAGAGCTGCTTTGCTCTAATCACAGGGACTGGCCCTGCTCCCCTTGAAGTTGGCAGATTTGTTCAATGGGAACAAGAACAGGCCCTTAATGGTTGAACAGCACAGTTTTCACAAGCTTTTCTGAGTGAGTACAGGTTGTAGAGGATTGTTCACAGGAGTTCACTTCTTTGGCAAACAGCTTGCTATGGCACTTTTTGTGTGGTGGGGGGATAATACTCCCCAAGCTCTCTCTCCGTTTACTGGTGCTTTCTCCCCAGATAAAAGTATATGTATTGTTAAGAAAAAATGTTCATTTATGATCATTTCTGGTTCATAAGTCCTATTGTAATAATAAAACAATACACGATTTGGTACTGGCTCTTAAATACCAATAGAAAGGTTTTGTCTTGCTTATATACAAACCAATATATTTTGGCAAGGAAATAGAAAAATGGTCTTAAATATATAATATGAGAGTCAAATATACATGAAAGGACGAGTAAAAGTAGGACTTAAGGATAGCAGAACACACATTAGGAACCTGGCACCTGGAACCTGCATCCTTATTCATGTGAATAGCTCTGTATAATTCTATGAAACTATGTATGTGAGCAAGAGCTACAGGCCTCATCATGGGTAAATGGTACACACTTTACCATAACATTTCTTATTTGGGTCAAGAGAAATTCCCCAATAGAGGATTTTTTTTCTGGTCTTGAAAGGTAGGGTTTGTTAGCTGCATTAAAGTGAAACTAAAATGAAGGAGAGAAAATTTTATATACCACAATTTACTCCCCTTCCCTGCTCTAATGTCAAATTTAATTTGAGGAAAAACCAACCCTGCCACCATAAAGTGGAAACTAATAATTTTTATTACCCTTTAATAACCTGTCCTCAGTGCTAACATACTGTAAATAAATTTCAACATCTTGTTATACACATAGTTCATTTTAAACAAGGCTAAAAGGGGAACACGATTCTCATTGAAAACTGGCATATATACAAAAAAAAAAAAAAAAGGCAAGGTGGGGAGAGGGGAAGAGCTGGCTTTTAAAACCTTATTCCAAAGCTCAATTTTTTTATTCATATTAAATGTCCAACCTTTCCACTGAAATAAAACAGAGAGACGGTTTCCAAAAATGTTATAACTCTGAATGGATTTCCCCAGTGTAGAAGTAATAATATTTTTACATTTAAAAGATCCACTGCTTTAATAAGCGTGATTTGTGTATTTAGAAAATTCATTAGAGCAGACATTTCCAGACATTTCTGGATTTATTTATTTAAATTTATTTATTTATTTATCCTAATTTGGGTATACTACTTCAAAAGAACGCTTAGAGCTTCCCAGCTCCTTAGTCACACACTAATAACATCTAATAATTAATAAAGACATGTAAATTCTTAACTCCCAGAACTATTTCAAACTTACTAGCTGTACACTAAATGTCGTGTCTCACTTACAGATATCTGCATTACTTTGTTTCATAAAACACTGAAGGGATATGTCCTTATCTTGCTCTTCTACCATGAAGTGAAATTCATCCCTGCTGTAACTAACCAAAATCAAAACTAAATTGATGCACGAGCAAAGAATCTCTTCCATAAGATTTGAGAGGTTGGGGGGGCTGTAGTGGGGCCACATTTTTGGTCAGTTTAGATGCACAAGCTTTGTGCCAAATTTGTTGGAATGAATGCCTCAATTGCACATCCAAGTCAGGTAACTGGACCTGTAAATGCATCTATAACTGCCATTTATGCAACCATTTTTGCATACAACTGAAATTGCATCTGCATTTTGCAAATCTAAATGGTTTAAAAATCTAACAATGCACCTTTACAAATATTTAAAAGATAGGAAAGACTGAAAATCAAAATCGAAGTTGTGGAATGGAGGCAAAATGTTCAGTTTATGCATGAATGTAATGCTTGGGAAAGTGAGACTAATCGTACTAGCACAGAACTATCAAACACTGGGAAAACATCCTCACTCAACCCCTGCTTTCTGCCAAACACATCTTAATCTGGCCTTCAGTGCACCCCATAACCTCTTCCTGTACTGCTCAAGGACAGGGACTGCAAGTGAGTCAGTGCTATCTGAAAGGGTTTAATCAATCCTTGCAACCAACTTTTGTTGGAAGTGATACAGCCTGATGTGCATTGTGAAGGATCCACTCTGAAAAGTTCCTTTTTCAGTTTTCCTCATGTTCTGTGATATTTCTCAGTCATGTTTATTTGCTACTTTTGAATTCTTGTTTTCTGTGGAGAGGGGAGATTCCAAAAGAAAGTACAGTTTTTTGAAACTAATGTTAGACCTAGAAAACTCTATATAGAGCCAAACAACACATTAAGGGTGTACCAAACTAACTCCCCCCCCCCCCCCCCCCCCCAAATCATCATTATTTCCAAAATACAAGAAATCAGCCATCCAAGTTGGTATGTACCAGGTAAGTGTTCTGAACTAGATTCAGAATAAATTTTCCACATCAGAAGCATACACAGAAGCAAGCTCTCCCTCTTGCTAAAACAGATTATAAATTGTGTTAGGCAATTTGACTATTAAGACAGGTCACTCAGTTTAGAACTAGCTCTAACTGGAATTCCTGCAATCTGCAATATTCTCTTCCTCAAAGCCTAACTGGAAGTCAGAAAAAAGGAGAAAAAATTCCTACCTTTCAGAATGAAGAATTTTTTTCCAATCTGATCTTACAACCAAAAGCTACACTATGCATGCTATATTTTTATGCATGAGGCAAACATGGATAACTTGTAGGTAATGTCTTTTTGAAATTAATTTTTACCTATAGCTGATGGGTCACTAAATAGAATTCCTCTATAATTCTGTAATGAAACCTGAAGAGATTTCAGATACACGCTATTTGTTCCATAGCAATAGGATCTGTTTGTTGCTTTCCTATTTTCTGATAGATTTACATCATCTTATTGTTAAGATATTATGGTAATAGAAAGTTATACTCTACTATCTAGCACAGGTATACATTAGCTAAATAAAAGCAATGAACCAGGAGAAACGGAGATCCAGGAATTGTTCTAACACTGATATTTTAGTGACAGGATTCACTATCTCCACTCTTTTTGTGAGAGTTAGGGACAGTGTGGTGTTCTAGTAACCATCAGTTTATATTAGCACTGACTGCTTTTAAGTACTGACTGCTTAAGTGAACTGGTCAATCAAGTGTGTATCTTCCTATTGATTAGAATGTTGACCTGTAATCAGCGTAGGAGGCAAACATCCTTCCTCCCCTGTGATGTCTTTTCTTTGTATAAACATGTGAAATGGCTGCTTTTCATCAGAAGCAGGATTTCGTGACAAGCCTTATATGTCTGTACAGTGAGAAGCACAATTTTAGGGTGATGTATAAATAAATAAAAATTAATAATAATTGTACAGCACAACTTTACAGGCAGGTGTGAGGTTACGGTTAACTGCATGCTTGTTCCTGTGTTAACCTTTTTGCAAGGTTCTTTATTAGCAAGGTTGAAGGCCTTCCTTTTGCATTTTCTAATGTTCTATCTTCTTTGAACTCCGCACAATCACACTAGATACTATTATAGGTGCTGACAGGTGAGTCCATAAATCCCTTATATTCTGAAAGGCCGGGGGAAAAAATAACAGTTACCTCCCTGTAACTGCTGTTCTTCAAGATGTGATGCAGACATGTATTCTGTTTGGGTGTGTGCGTCCTATGCGCCAGAGCCAGGAACTTTGCCTATCAATAAGCATAGGAGTGACACTCAGGCCCTGAGACAGTAGCCTCTTCCCTGGCCCATGTAAGGGCAGCACTGCCCCCAATTCCCTCAGTTGCTTTACACCGAACACCAGAAGTGCGGACTCTAATGCAGAGAGGATGGAGGGTGGGTTGTGGAATACACATCTGCATCACATCTCGAAGAACAACCGTTACAGGTAGATGCAGTTGTGTATTCTAGGTCTATTCTAAGATGTGTGAAGATGTATTTGCAGGACGTGAGGCTTACAGTCTACGTAAAGAAGGACTGCAGGATTGCCTTCCCAAAGTTTGCATGTGATCTGAATGCAGCCATAGTGGAATAGTGACTTGAAAAAGTATGCACAGAGGATGAAGTGGCCATGGTGAAAATGTCCAATATAGGAAAGTCATTTACAAATGCTGTTGATATTATATGAGCTCTCATGGAATGAGCTAATACCTTCTAAGGAGGCATAGCCTAGGCTACTTCATATACTGTCATGATATGGAAAAAGTTATCCACCTGGAGATTTGTCTGCAAAGAGATCACTTAACCGGTCATTTGGTCTGTATATGGAACAGACGGACATGGTGAGGAACAGAAAAGTTTAGTTCTGTCCAGATAAAAAGCTAGACATCGGTTGACATACAAAGTGTGAGATGGGGTTGCATGTGGCTTAGGGAAGAACACTCGTAGATATACAACTTGGTTCAAATGAAACTGGGAAACCATCTTAGATAAAAACTTAGGGTGTGGCCACAGGGTTACTTTGTCTTTGGAAAATTGTGTGTAAGGAGGCTTCGCCATCAAAGACTGCAAATCACAAACTCTCCTTGCGGACGATATCACCACAAGCCAGGCAGTGTTCTGACATAAAAGGGAGAAAGAAGTTGCCAGAGGCTCTCATGATAATCCCGTAACAGTCACTAAAACAGTATTAAGGTCCCACAAAGGAACCAGCTCTTTAATTGGTGGGTGGAGATGAGTGACTCCTTTCAAGAACCTCACCACCATGGGGTTTGAAAACCCTGACTTCCCATGGATAGGTGGATAAAATGCGAAAATCATCACCAGGTGGATTCTCAATTAACTAAGTGCAAGGCCAGAAGACTGAACGTGTAAACATTACTCCAAGATGTCCTCCTAGACATAACCCCACATTGATTGAACTCCATGAGCAATGATCATACGTTGAACCCCTTCCACTAAACCAAATAGGCCACCCCGGTGGAGGGCCCCCTGCTGTTAAGCAATGCCTGCTGGACTGCCTCCGAACATTGTTCCTCCTCTAATCCTGGCCAAGGCATCCATCACATCCAGGGCTGCCTGCAGTGATACTGTGGTCACCAAACAGCACTCCAAAATGAACACGTTGAACTCTGCCCTAGAGGTTTAAAACAACTTGACCATGAATTTAGATATGGCTGCCCAACTGACAAAATCATATTTTAAGAGCAATGCTGGCTGGTTTGCAACATTCATCTGCAGGGAAGAGGAGGTAAAAATATTTCTCCCCACCAAGTCAATTCTCTTGGACTCTGTCTTTGCGTGTAGATGTACATCTTTCCTGCCGAGCCCAGTCATTTGCTGCCGTCACCACCAGGGAGCTAGAGGCCAGGTGGGAACAGAAATGCTCAAACCCTTGTGTGGGAACAAAGTATCATTTCTCAGATGCTTCACCATAGTGAGCAACAACACTTGGGGTATTCCAGACGGTCTTTGTAGACTCCAGAAGAGTCTCATTTATTGGGAGGACTACTCTCCCTGTTGCTGATGGTTGAAGAATGTGTGTATTCTCCTGGAGGAATTCTGCCTGGATACCCAAGCCAACAGCCATACACCTCAGGAAGTCCTGACAGACCTTAAACTCCAATAAAGATGAAGATTCTGACACAGAAGAATTATCCAGGGAGGAGGAGACAGCGGCGGCAGCGGTATTTAGTTGCGTCAACATCGGATAATGTTCTTGTACCACAGGATGCGGTCGGAAGGGCCCCACAGAACCAGAGGGAACAGACTCAGCAGTCATGGGAGCCACGCTCAGGAGCAATGATCTTGCTCTAGAGCAGGTTGAAGAGTAGGACCTCAAGGACTGAGGAGTGTCCCAGCGATTCCAAGGAGGCCATGTAGGCCAAAGTCCCAGTCCCCTGTGGGACAGATGTCAGTTTGGTTCCGAGAGCCAGCCCTGATGGAGCAAACAACCAGCCAGATTCGGTTGAAGCCCAATACAGAGGAAGCATTGGTGCTGAAGAGGACTGGGGAATCAGCATCACCAGCACCAAGTGAGATATAGTCCCACTTGCCACTGGGGGAGGCACTGGCACCAAGGCCAGTACCAAACTTGACGATGGGATCTGCTGCCAAAACTATGACGGTGCTGAAGGATGCCCCAGCATTTAAGGGGGCCTTTGGTGCTGGGCCTGGCCTCGACTCCATAGTCTGTGGCCCAAGAATCCGGGATTGAGAGGCAAAGCAGGTCTGATGCTGCGTGGTATGCCATCAGCGTGGAGACGGTTGGCACTGGTGCCGATATTGGTGGTACTCATATGCCCTATGGCCAAAGTCAACAGTACGGGCCCTCACTGCTCTAAGCATGGAACTGGAGAGCGCTTAGATAGACCTGCTCCAACTCGCATGCTGGAGGGAATATGGTGCCGGTCAGCACTCCTCTTACAAGAGGAGAGGGACTCTCCCTGAGCACTGGAATGGTTCCAGTTTGTTTTAGGAGACCTTTTCCTCACCACACCAAAGGGAGGTGAATGGGGGTGGGGGGACAACAGAGCCTGAATGTAGAGCGGCATCACTTACTGGGTCCAAAGGCGACTGCTGATCAGACAAGGGCTCAGTGCCGAAGTGAGTCTCATGGCCTCCTCCAGAAGGTACTGTTTCAAACCACAAATCTCTCACCACCTCTCATCTTTGTGAACAAGCTGCAGATGGAGCACCTCTCTAACGTGTCCCTCACAGAGGCACAGCGAGCACTTCATGTGGGGCTTGCTGTAAGGGATGTCTTCCCCCCGCACCTCCACCCCCCCACTACATGACAGACAATACTTGAACCCCGGTGAGGGCATCATACAGGGCAGCCAACTACTCTAGCTAATACTAAACTCAACACTTAACTAAATCTAAGGTACTACCACTACAACGTACAAGAAAAAGTTCTCACAAACTGAGACAAAATTGTGAGGTGAAGACAACACACAGAACTCCAACTCTAGGCCACAGGCAGTAAAATGGAACTGAGGGATCAGGGCTTATACAGTCAAGGGAGGGGCTACAGCCGCAGGGCATGAGCACCACCCCTATGGGTACTGCTAGGCAAAATTCTCTGGCTCCAGTGTGTGAGGCACTGTCCCCCCACACAGAATACATGGCTGCATCTACTCATAGAACAACTCTTTTATTCCAAATTCAATTTGTTTTTCTTCTGTACCTTTAAGTATGGGGCTTGTCTGAGATTCTGGTTTTCAGACAAATTGTCTCTATTTTATATTAAGTTTTGAAATTCTTCTTGCTCACTAGGGGTCCAATCCCACATTATGAATAAGGACTTCAACTCCCATTGACTTGAATTTGTGATAAACTTTTCACTGCAATAGCTTATGAGTGTGCTTAAAAAAAATCCCAACACCCACCCTCCCAGTATTAGTGGAATAAGCAATGGGTAAATATAAAATATTGTAGTAAACTTGTACTGAGGTTAATGAACCAACGTTTGACTTCTCATTGAGAAAAGTGAATGCCCTATAAAAAGTAAATGTTTGATTAAATAATCGCTGCAGCAAGCAGGAGGTGCTGAACTCCCACTTTCTTCCTCTCACACAACGTCATACAGGGCACAACTCATCGATCTCTCTCTTTAGAAAGTAAACACCAATTCTCCGTTCTCTATGCCAAGTCATTGCTTGCAATCTTATTTCCTGAACAGATAAGCCAGATAACAAAATTTGTACCCAAAATTAAAAACCCTACTCCTACTATATTAAGCGTGCACAGTGGTGAAGGGAGAATTTTTCAGTATGTCCAAAGAATAAACATCTCTATTGTAAAACCCTTATTCTTCCTCAACAAAAACACCCAATGTGTGCAAGAATAGTAGGCTTGGAAACAATCTACTCAGCAATTTATAATGTATCTTTCCTTAAATCTGATTTAAGGGTGTGACTTGATTTTTGGCAAATATAGATATTTATGTTCCAGAATAAGAAATTTAAGTAGATTCCTATGGAAGCAGTAACTACAGCACACACTGCACTCACGTTAAAACAGTTTTTTAGTCTCTTTCTTGTATCGTAGCACACCTGGAAGAGCTGGTGTATGTTCTAGTGTCCTTAAAATATGAAAATAAGCACACATTGTAAAATAACTTTTACAAACACTCAGAAGCTTTAGTTGTCCAAAACTCATTTATTTGTGATATAAATATTTTAATGTGCCTTCTCCTAAAAGTCAATTAACAAAAAAGGCAACTAAAATGAATGATTTTCATACACTTAGTTGGGCTCTGTTTAAAGCCAGCTTCTGTTTAAAGCCACAAGTTCATTCCAATAAAGCACCATATTTGCTGACATTGGGTCCCACCCTGAAGTCCTTTTAAGGGTTTGAGCATACATAACTGGAGTCAGTGGGAATTTGGTACGAGTAAGGAATTCTGTTTTAACTAAATTCATCAATGACTTAAATGGTAGTTTAAGTGGGTCATAAAACAAATGTAAATGGTAACAATTTAACCTGCACAACCTGACATTTAGTGAGGGTATAAAGAAAGTATAACTTGCATGTTGAGGAGACGAAAAAGACTAACAGAAAAAGCAACTAACAGGAGACACTGAAATAACGCAGCCCCTTTTTTATTTTAATCTTAGCACTTTCCTGTTCTACGATCCACCCATATGTAATTTGCAACACTGCAATTCACTGATGAATTTGGCCACAGACTTCCAGAGGATGAAATTTTTGTCCTATATATTTATTCCCTTCTCTACCACACGTTTCCCATGTGACTTTGGGCAAGTCATTTAGCCTTTCTGTGCCTCAGTTCCCCATCAGTAAAATGGGGATAGCTGCACTGACCTACCTCACAGGGGAGTTCTGAGGAGAAATACATTAAAGATTGGGAAGCACTTTGTGATCTATTGATGAAAAGCATTACATAAGAAAAAGGTATCATCATCATTATTATATTCAACAGAGCCATCTTTTCTCTCACGTAAAAAGTAGTTACCAGCCATGAAGTACCAACCATGTTCAGCTTGAATGCTGAAGTCAAAAGAATAATGTCCTACTAGTTTTATATTTTAAGATGACCTTAGGCCTAATTGTTTAAGAAACCCCACAAATCACTAAGGCCCGGTCTATACACAGTTTTTGCCCTGATTTAATTATTTTGGATAGGAACGTGATTTAAAAAACAAAAAAAAAGCATCCTAAATCAGTGGTTCTCAACCAGGGGTACATGAGCTCAAGTCTTAAAGAGCTACATGTACCCCTGGAGGTATGCAGAGGTCTTCCAGGGTGTACATCAACTCATCTAGCTATTTCCCAAGTTTACAACAGGCTACATAAAAAGCACAAGCAAAGTCAATACAAACTACAATTTCATACAATGACTTGTTTATACTGCTCTATATACACTATACACTGAAATGTAAGTACAATATTTATATTCCAATTGATTTATAACTATATGGTAAAAATGAGAACATAAGCCTTTTTTCAGTAATAGTGTGCTGTGACACTTCTGTATTTTTATGTCTGATTTTGAAAGCAAGTCGTTTTAAGTGAGGTGAAACTAGGGGGGTACGCAAGACAAATCAGACTCCTGAAAGGGGTACAGTAGTCTGGAAAGGTTGAGAGCCACTGCCCTGAATCAGAAGATGCAGTCAAATCAGTATAAAGGTGCCTTACACCAGCCAAGCTTATTCACCTTCCCATATGGGAATAAGCTATACTGCTAAAAGGCACCTTTCTACCTGTATAATTGCACCCACACTCGGGAACTGTTTTGCTTTAACTATACCAGTATCAAGCAGATATGGTTAAAGCAGTGCAAAAACTGTGATAACACAAGACCTAAATGAGAGAAAAGGGCCATTTAAAAGTGCTTTCCACTTGCACAGGTTTCAAGCTGGTATCCCAAACCAAATCCTGTAAAAGTAGTACAATTTTTTTTCAGCTGCAGACACATCTATAAAAAGAGAAACCCTATTTAAAGAGATATAGGGTGGGATTTTAAATAGCAACTAAGTGATTTAAAGAGCTCAAGTCTTAAAGAGCCACAAAGTCAATACACCCTAACTCACACAGGCACTTTTGAAAATCAAACCCACAGTTCGCTGTGTTCAGTAACAATTCTAAATGTTGTTAGCTGCAGAAATTTACTTTTCTGGAATAGTTAGCAGGTGTTTGTTACATCTGGGGGGCAGGGTAGTTTGGTTAGGGTTTCTTATTATTTCAACACTTGCAAAACAGTTTGGTAAAAATATTTTGTCAACATTCACTGGAAAGAATACAAATGAACCTCACTTCCTTTCTACTGTGGCTGTGTTGTCATCAAAATACCAGTTGACAGCTTGGGGGTTTAATATCATCATTTTCAAACTTGTGACAGAAAATATTTTCAAAACTAAAATCAAAATAAATAAGGCAAATTTTAATAAAGGAAAAAAATACCCACAACAAAATGTCTAGTGAGCTTGTTTTGAACATCAACTTTTGTTCCTACATTTTTACAATATAATATTTGTCTCTATGTTAAGAAATCATATTCTTAATAACCTGAATATACGCATGTTCCTTCTCTTATTAAATAAGATTCAAGAATACCCCCCTGGAAGGGAGGGAGGAAAGGGGAGAGGCAAATGAAAGAGAAATTTAACAAGAAAGACCAAAAACAAAAACAAAAAAACCAAAAAAAAAAAAAAAAAAAAACCTTAAAACTCCTGCAATAATAGAAGGAGAATTTCATTTGACTGTTAACAAAAATTGAACTAAAATCATCTGGTTCTATCCTAGCTATTAACACTAATTCTTTATTTATAGTGCACAGCTTTGATCAAGCTATAGGCTCCATACACTACCAAACGTTTCATTTAAAATACGTGGCATTAAATTGGTCTCCAACTGCTTATGCCATAGTCTCCTGCCATTCTACATTTTCTTAAACCTTGGAGTCCAATTCACAAATGAAGTCTGATTATTTTATTCTTAATATAATATAGATTGGATGTGATTTATTTCAAATCTGCCAAAAAGAGATGGTTTCAAAGCAGTCTTGTACATGTTTATAGTCTTATATAAGAACAAAAATGTAAATTTAATAAAATCTGAGAGCTTGAAAAATGAAATCATTTAGCAGCAAGGCTAAGAACAGCTTACATGTATACTGAGAAACTATTCTGAAAAAGCCCCAAAGGGCAGACAAGAAAAATTAGAGCCCACCTGCTCGCCAAATTTTTATTCTGTAACTGTTCATAGAAAAAACATGGATTTTGTGTCCATCCACTTAACTGAAGGAGGGGTTTGAAGAAAAGTCTGCTCCCAAATTAGGATATAGGGATAGAAACTCTTTTGTTGGTACTGTGAACTAGCTTTGTCCACTACACAGAAAAGAATTCACGAGTGGACTCTTGATTGCCCATGATAATTAACTTAATGCATGTTTTTAACAAAGTCAGTTAAAAAAATTCTAACATTAGAATGAGCAGTGCTTTTCTTTAATCTTCTGTGCCCCTGAACAGCACAGATATGTTGGTTGTTTCTTTCTGGGGTAAAGGCCACTAGCACACTAGATACAAATTCTGTCTCTATGTTCTCCAAGTAAGGGAGACACACATTTTTAATTGCAGTGGTTTGTGTAACTGTAATAAAAGAAGTTCTTGAGTTTATATGTTCCTAAAAGTAGACAGGCCTAGCTCTCCAGCCACTCAGTAGGACTCATTACAAATATTTTTTAAATCTCAATATAATCTACTCATAACGGGAACAATTGTTCTCTGTGCTGGATATTAAAGAACAGGTTACAGGTGAAAATAAAAGATTTTGAAAGAGTAAATTCATCCAAACAAACCATTCTATTTTAACGAGGAAGTGAACACAACAATAGCTATAAATACTAAGATACTAGTCTTTATATTCCTCTCATTTTCTTCAGAATAAGTTAATGCCAACATTTTAATTTGAGATTCACAGGCTGCTTCATAATAAATGTGATTCTGGGGTTTTGTTGGTTGAAGTCAGGCATTTGATTATAGAACTCAGATGGGAAATTCTAGTGACAAAATGAATACATTGCCCATGCAAACCTTCTATGTTTATCCATAGTACTGTATCTACAACATGAAAATGAAAGACTAGACATAAAAAGAAGTGGAATTGATTGGATGGGCGTAAAGCAGTTAATGAAAAGAAAGAAGCAGAAATACTTACAGTATCTAACAGTTACATATACAGCCCAATTAGAGTTTAAGACCACCAGAGTAATCAATGGTTGGTAAGTGTTCAAGAGACTACTTTAAACAAGTAGAAGCTGATAAGGAGACTGACATCACAGAACAGTAAAGTAAGTGAGCTTTAGTAAGAAGGTGAGCAGTTCCTCCATTCCTCATGCACCCAAAATTCTCACTGTTTGCATCACACCCATATTATTCAAAAAGATAAGTCCAAGTTTTCATAAGGTTTGGTCTTTGTTCCTAGATTTGTCCAATACATTAACAAACATATAACACACACACACGAAGTACGGTACATGAAGACACGCACAAATATATAATTATGGAGGTGCCTAGTAACAAATCCGGTTAGGGTTGTGCTCTAAAATGGGGCATAAATTCCTGTTTAAACTGTAAAAGTAGTGTCCAAACAGTGTGACATTTCTCACAGGTTCATTTTTATGTTCTGAATTTTCTCAACAGTTTTTGTTTGGCTTCTCTTCATACATTTTTAACAGAAAGTCTTTAAGTTTAAGCTTTGACTGATTTTATTCCTTGGAAATCTTTTTCTTTGTTGACTGACATCTCTTTTAAAAAAATTATCTACCTACACAAAATGTTAGATCCTGAATGCAATGGGGAAGCTTTGGGGGATTTTTTTTTTTTTAAAAAAAAGCTGGATGTAGCATCATTTGTAGCCATTATTTATGTTACAACTGAAATGTTGTGCCCTGCACTCACAAGGCTGATTGGCTCATTTGGGTTGGGCACACATAGGATATCTGATAGTAGCTCCACTTCTTTATCAGATTTTATTCAACAACAGAGAAAGATTCAAGAGCAAAAATATTCTCCATCAGCAGCTGCACTTTTGCCCTCCCACAGATTGAAACCCCCATCCTCATCCAACCCTTTCATTCAATTAAGCACTAAAAAAAACCCTACAAAATTAGCACACAAATATTTTCATTGTTTAGCAATAAGGGTAGGCGTGCGCACACATGACAGAAGCCCACGAAACACATGCATTGCAACCTCAAATCTGCCCTCCTTTAATTGCCCTCCCTTCTGCCTACACTTTACTATACTAAACCAAACCTCTACTCTCATAGGGAAAACAATATGGTAAAGGGGGGAGAGGAGAGGTAAGAAAGGAAGATGGGGCAGAGGTAAGGGTGCAGTACATGGTACGTGGTATACTGAATTTGTTTTAATAGTAAGGTATATGCCTCTGGGCTCAGGAGTAGAAGGTGTGATCTGTTCAGTGGCTTAGCTTTTCATTTTCTTGGTTTTGTGTCAGTCATGTTGTGTGTGTAGCAACCCTGACTGTCTTTGTGCTCTCTGGCTTAAAAGTACACTACAGCTTTAACAGGCAACATACAATAGAAAAAAATAAAACAGAACTTCCAGCATTCCAGAGGCATTACACATACATCTTTTCTAATGCATTCCATTTTAAAAGCTTGTAAATTAACTCAAGAAAGGATGTCTTATTCACCTTTATTATTTTGTAGCCAAGCTTAATGAAGACAGGAGTAAATCACCCGCACTGTTGTGGGCAAGGTTAAATTAACTTCATAGTGTTTTTCCTTTTTTGTAACACCGGATTCACCCAGTGATGCTGAACAGGCATATGTATTTCCATATTCATATATAAATGCTATGGCAAAAGTCAGCACACCAAACTACTGGAATGCAGAGACAAACTAATGAGTTAGTAAAATATCGCAAGTTGAGTAAAACTTACTCCCCCTACCCCAAAATTGTTTAAAATCAATCCCAGGAAGCCAGGCCTTCAGTTTCATGTTCTCAGCTGTGTCCAGGCAATTGATCATTACATACATTGTCATCCTACCACAAATTTACACACACCTCCCCACACACCTCCAAAAAACCAATAATGAGAATAAGACTGTAAGGGCTGTACTGATCTGGGCCCTTTGACCTGCTCTGGGGCATACGAAGTGTCCAATTATTGGCTGTATCTGGCCACCTAAGAAGTCCACTGGTGCGGGGGAGCTCTAGCATAAAGTTGATACGTAGCTGACTCCTATCCTGCCCGTTGTCGTCCCCACCTGGTAAAGGGAGCATGCCAGTGCCTGGAGGGGACTGGCTACAGTGTTCACCAATTCTCAGCTAGTTGATGGCGCTGACATAGGTCTCCCTGGGGAGCAGGCCAGCTCATATACATTAGAAAAATCCCTACAAAATTTTAACACCTCCCAAAGCTGGACTCGAGCTGGGCAGAGCGTAGAATTAGGGAGCCATAACCCAGTTCCCTGATGATCAATTCCCTTCTCCTACACCAGACAGAAATTTGGTCCAACGGGACTAAATTCTGCCCCAATTTACACCCCTTACAGCCCCTTTGAAGCAACAGAAGGAAAGTCAAAGCTGAATTCATCTCAACAGTTTTAGAGAAAACTTTAAGAAGATTGAAAGGGCTATGCTGTTAGAAGACTTGCATAAAATTTTGCCAGCATCCCAAATGACTACACTTGTCTCCTCACCTTGAGTGTCAGGCAGCCTCACTACATTGTAATACAGGGACACATGGGTAGGCACATTGTTTTTTTCAGATCCATAATATTCATTTCCAGCATGCAATACAAAAACATAAAAATCACAGCATTCTAAAAGCACAGCACTGTCACATTTTATGCTGCTGATCTGCAGTACAGTACATGCTTCCCACCCAACTGCCCCAGGTTAGTAGCCACTAATCCTATCATTTAGTAGCTCATCGGCAACAATGGAAAAGGAGTTACAAGATTAGAATGTGACCACTTTGTGAAGTTTTGGTCACTTTAAAAACATAAAAGTTTGTCCATTTGTGGTGAAAGGTCTTTATCATGCCAAAAGGCAAAATTGTGACTCACCCTACATAGCAGTATGGGGTCTTAAAATGTCTCTTTACTTCTCTGTGGGCAGGGGGATAGAAATTGGAGGGAGGAAGCAGGTTCCTTAGGGCATCTTCTGTTCCTCTGCCCCCTGCACAGGTAGAGTGGAAGTGGGCAGAGAGGAGTGGGCAGACCCTTGGCACCACTCCCTCCAACATGCTGGCTTAAACAGAAGAGGAGGTAATCGGTGTGTAGTAAAGGGCTGCTGCAGTTTACTGTTCCACCGTAGCAAGAGAGAAGGAACTCGGACCCCAGGGAACAAATTGTGACTCTTGAGCAGGTCCTCGGGCAGCACACTTACATACCATCTCTTACATAGGGCAAGATACAAAGGCAAACATTTCCAAAAGTGACTAGTGATTTTGGATGCCTTATTTCTGGGGTGCTGAACTGAAGACAAGGGCCTAATTTTTCAGAGGGCCGTGTACAGCACTTTCTAAAAATCAGGCCCTTTAATGGGACTCAAGTTGGCCACCCAAAAAAATGAGGCACCCAAAATCACTAGCCTCTTCTGAAAAATCTTGGCCAAACTTCAATCTTGCCAAAAAATTATAAGCCAGATTGTTGACAGGCTTTCTTCCTTACAATCAGACTACACCACAAAGCAAATTCAGACTTATAGCCAAAAAAAAAAAAAAAAAAGAAAGATGAATGAATTAATAGAAGTGGGAAATTGAAAATAATTTCAAGCATTTCTTAAAATAAATCTTACATACTAATCTAAAATTACTAAAATCAAACCATTGTTAAGTAGATGTCCTTTGTGCTTTCTCCAGACAATAAATTTAATTAACCTTATTGTTCTCCTGGTTATAGTGCTTAGATTTGCATTTTATCATCAGAAAATCACTTCTGCATTACTACATGATTTTCACTGGGTAAATACATTTGTATGTGGATTGGATTCTATTCCCTTGGCTGAGATTCTGATCATTTAACAGCAAGACTGTTGCTATGGCACACAGGATGTCACTCAGGATATGACCATTTCCTTTGGTTTCAAACTACTTTAAGAAAAAAAATACTTTGTCAATATAGAAGCAAAGTATCGTTTTTGATCCACAGTAGTGAAAACTGTTATGAACACTGGGCCCAATCCTGCTCCCACTGAAGTAAATGTAGTTTTGCCTTTGATTTCAATGGAAGCAGGATTAGTCCTTAAAAACACAATACCTAAAGAATACTTTGGTAAAACATTTGCATCATTTCCTCACTGACTTCCTGTGTCCCTGCCATGACATCCTCACCCATCTGAGTAAGGTACCTCTGAATAACTGTAGGCTGCTCAGAAAAGACAGCCCTGCAACACCAATCTACTATATTAATGTGCCTAAAAGTTTTTTTTTTTTTTTAAATATACTCAGGTTTCCAATCAGTAAAGCAACAGAAATGTAGCATTCTTAAAAAGCTTCAGGTTTTGTTGCTGAAGAAAGCATTGCCAACATAAATATCTTATAAATAATGAGACAATATTTATAAATAAACATTGTATAAGTACTTAGAATTCATATCATGCTGCATGCTTACCATTCTAACGTCCACAAACATACCACTAAAAAGGTTTTACTCAAGATGTACTAGTTTATTAATGTTTTAGTATACCAGATATACAAACAATACAATTATTAAAAAAATGAGTTATTCATAACTGTGCAAACGAACCAGACAAGTATGAGTAGAAAAAGACTTTTTTCACACTTTTTCACTTTTTTCACTTTTTACACATCATCCTTTTTGTACAAAAATACAGATACCCGAAGCATTTAGTTGTAGAAATTTTTGTTACAGTTTGTAAGTAAGCTTCCCCTTCCTGCCTTTAATTCATATTTATTTAGAAATATCATTAACTAAGTCTGTATAACCAAAAGCACACAGAAAAACAGCACAACAGACTTATAAAGGCAAAAAACTAAACTTTATAATGAACATTTGAAAACCTTAAGATAACGTACATTTTTCATAAGGTTTCAAGGACAATTTTACAGATGGATCCTAAATCTGTTGTGCCATCCTCAACCTATACAGCCATAACTTGATTTAAGAGGGTCACATCCCTTATTGCTTAACTTATCCTTGACATTCTATATTTGTCTTGTTTGAACTTTGCCTGAATAACCCATTTTTTGGGCTAACAACATTTTACTTGGCTTGCAGGCAACATCCTGGTAAATGTGCATTTCCCATTTCACTTTTTGATCATTTTCTTCTCCAGGCAGTTAATTGATTTACATAGACATGTTTTGCAGAAGTTTACATGAGACATAGTTAGAGCTTTCAAAAATACATACAATTACCCACACCTACAATTTCTATTGAAAAAATAGAGCTACATAAGTAAAATCCTAAAGGAAACAGCAGGATATTTGCAAAGTTTCTATTAAAGATAAATGGCTACATATCTGGAGCTTATAGCAGATAGAAAAACATTCACAAAATCCAACAACCTAACAGTTTACACATTAGTATCATCATTTAGCTAACTAATTCCAGTACAATGCTATAGTGAGTGAAACTATCAAACTGTATGGAGCAAGAATCTGATGCAAATCTTGTTACTAGAAGGTGAACCTTAACTTGTCCTAATAGAAACCTTGACACAACTGTAGAAATATGGTTCATCCCTCACACACGATGGAACAGGAAGCAATACCATGAGCAAAATATCAGACTGAAGTCAGCTGTATGGAATATCGAAGCCTCTGCAGAGTGCATGTCTGTGTGGAAATCCCATCAATAGTTATGGAATAAATCCCTGAAACTGCCTGCTTAGAATTCAGCTACAAACACAGAAAACCAGCAATACTGTTCATAAGGGATGAGCTGACATGCTTAAAGGTAATTTTGAAGAAGGGTCTCGCTTAATGAAAAAAATCCTGAAAGATCAAGTTTCGACATTAAGTTTAAATACCACAGAAACTCATGTAAAATAGGAGGGTAGCACATCTTAATTTTGTGTAATAATGTGACAGATTTGAAACCTAACTTCTTCATACCATTCAGTCCATTATAGCAGAGTTCTGGCTTTCCTATGGGTTATAGTGGAAAGGTTAAAAATTGCAGCAATGGTGGAGGAAAGTAGTTGCTGGATCAAAGACTGTGTGCTTAGCCCAGGCAGGCTGAAGGATGGCAGCAGGAAAGTAACAGTGAAGGGGAAAACAACAGAGAGAAGCCAGGAGTAACAAGAGCTATGTCTGCCCAGCCAGTATCATTGCAACCTGTAAACCACAGAAAGTTGTGGATCACATGCCAGCAGTCAGGAGGAGAGAGGTCCTGGTGCACAGCGTGCAGGAAGGAGGAGTGTGCTATAAACCACCAAAAAAACAAGAAACTACAAGAAAGCGCAATTCCCCCTCTTCTACGGAGATTAATGTGTGATGCTAAATTAAGAAGCGTTCCTTAGGAAGTGAAGAAATCTTCAATTGTCTCCGCGGACCATTACTATGAATCTGTAAGTGCCAATAATATACTCAGCTCTGGACAAAAAGCAAAGGAAGACACAAATACTGCACCATGGATCTTATAATGGAACTTAAGAGCTAAAAACTGCCTTGGATGTCCAAGGAAGGGGAAAGTTATCAAAGCACTGCAAGTTTTTGTTTGTTTTTTGTTTGTAATTGGGTCAATAAACATCTCTTCTAACTCAAGTGGATCAACAAGGTTAGGATTATATCTTTTATTGGACCAACTTCCCTTGGTGAGAGAGAAGCTTTCCACCTACACAGAAGAGCTTTGTGTAGCTCGAAAGCTTCTCTCTCACCAATAGAAGTTGGTCCAATAAAAGATATTACCTCATCCGCCTGGTGTCTCTAACAGCTAACACTTGGTGTCTGTAAACTCCTGGGATGGACATGGCATACTGCATACAAGGTTAAGATTGGCAGAAGTAAAGTGTTGGTAGTCATCTGAGCAAAGAGGATGGGAGAAGGTAAAGTGCATCGTGGGTAAAATAATGGGATGAGGGGAGGGGAAGGATATGTAGTGGGGAAAGGTGGGAGGCTACAGGCAGGCAGAACAGCATGAGATGGGGAGAATCAGTCTGACCCCCTTCTAATTAGCTAGTCCATTGAGAATACACTTGCCAGCAGCCACTATAAATAGAAAACATGTCAATAAGGAATATAAAGATATTCTGTCTCTATTTAACAAGACCCTCAAAGGTAGAGCATAATAAAGCTGGAAGGTGCCAGGCAAGTAAAGATTACAGAAACAGCAAAAACAACTGCCAGGTGGACATCTCATCAGCTTTCCCCATCAATAATTCCGTGGTTCCATTTGGGGAGGGAGAGAGTGACAGAAACAATCTGAAAATATATAATACATTATTTTAGATCTTTGGGCTTGTGTGCATGGAACATCAGTGCCATTTGTGGAAGCAGTGGCTCAGGTATGTTTTAGCAATTTAAGTGGAGCCTAGCAGGAGATTTCTGCAGGGACTGAGAGGCTGCAATGAACAGCTGAGGCAGGAAAGGATTATGCCAATCAGGATCTCCTCATTTCAACAGGTAGTGCCATTAGAGTCCTAAATTAAACAACCTCTGGTGCATAGGAAAGAAAGGAGGACAGTTATATTCTGTGATTACCCTACCACTCATTCAGGTGTCTGTGTAAGTAGTAATGTTCTGGGTTCATTGATCTCTTGCACCAGATTACCAGATACCTTAAACTGGTGGCTGGGGAAAATAAAATAAAATAAAAATAAAGCACAACACACAAAAAGTAACACAGGCAGAGAAATCTCAGGATCACTTCAGTGGGGCTACAAATAGAAGGCTCCACTGGCTGCAAAAGTAACCAGCTGATGCAATTATTATAGCAGTCGCCAATAGACCATCTGCCCAATTCCCTGGGCTGCTGTTGTTGCAGGCTCAGCAGGGATCACTCCCCTAAGAGACAGGCCCCCACTGTTTGGAGGAAGACCATCTGCCTGATTCCCCAGGCTGTCTGTTATTGCAAGCTCTGCAGGGGCCAGTCCCTAAGAGACAGACCCACACCCAGGGACAGCAACCACAGGACAGAGTCTAAGGGTGCCAACCATTTGTGGAAACTGGAATGGGCAGCTGCATTACATTTCCTGTTCTGTTTACTCTCTTCCCTTCCTCCAATAACAGCAGTTGTGTTTGGGGAGCATCTTCCTGTCTGATTGGATTTATGGTTTGCTTTTGTTTTGTTAATTTTTATATTGGGAGCCTATGCTGAGAGTACAATCTTTTGAGGGAGGGGAATGAAGAATTAGTGAGCTTCTTACTTTCTGACTGTTCCCCCACTTTTGTTTATTTGAAACGTATGAGGAATGAACAATTAGCTGAGATGCGCGGGGATCAGATTTTTCCCTCTCCCTGACCTCCCCTCGCATACCACACAGGGAAAAAAAAAAACACAACACTTTCCCTCTTCTTGTTTGTGTTTTTGTGATGTGCGTGTCTCTTTGACTTGGGGATATGGAACGAGGACAACAACTTCATTTTAAGCTTAGTGTTAACATGTTAAGCATCTGATGGGGAGGACACAGGATGAGTGAACCAGATGAATTAACAGGTTTGAAGATACCAGTGAAGTTAACAGTAGAAGGTTCTGGTTTTAAAGTTCCTTTGGAAAATCCCTTTAGCTTCTATTTCAGATAAACACCTGTGGTCAAGATGGAACAGATACATTTGATTCCTCTGGACATGAAATTCGTGTTTGGTAACACCCCATCTATTGTGAATAAATCCAACAGGCTATAGAGTTGTATGGTGGATCACTACCAAGATCTGGCTTGTACCACCAATACCTCCACTGGATAAGGTAGACTTGATAGGTCCATCTCCACAAGTACTGTGCTAGAAATTCTCTCTTATTCCAAGTTCACACAGAATGAAGAGGGCAAGAAGGGTTGTGATTCTTTAAAATCCTCCTTGAGTCACATGAACTCTCCAATCACAAAGATTAGTTTAATTTGAGCAGGGGCAATCTCTTGTGCCTCTCAGAGCAGGGATCATTTCAAACAGGAGATCTCAAACTACAGGTTCATCTTTAATTAATTTAATTTAATTTCAGGCCATTTCACTTCCCAGAAATTCTATTTTTCACACTGAAAACATTCACTTATTTTCAATGTTAGTTCATTTTCAAACATATAAGTTTCCAGTTTCAAAAATCTTACAATTTTCCATTCAAAAATAAGAAGGAATGAGGTAAACAGGACCCTGGGTAGGGGCAAATTTACACATACCAATTTCAGGGGCAACAGTGTTCTCCCACATGCTGACAAGATGCTGGGTCACTGGAGTGTGAACACAGCAAAACTGGGTGACAGCTGGTGAGATAAAGTTTTACAGGCACAAAGAAAAGCGACTACAGTAAGGTCCAATATCTGTTCCACTCAGTGATTAATAAATACGAGATACCTACAAGCTTGCAGAAGACAGACTGGTAATTTCATGAGGATTCTCAAAGAGTTGGTCTACTTGTACTTCAGCTCCAAAGCAAAAGGATAATTCAGCCTACTTATTAAAGGCTTTCATGTACTATCGATGAATGACTAAGACACTACTAAGATGACCCTGGCTTGTGGAACTCAATTCCCCTCTATGTGTGTTTCAGCCTATCCATTCCAGTATTTCTTTTTCTCTCCCCCCCACCCCACCCCCACCTTAAGCACCTATCTTGACAAGGATGAGGGGACCTTTATAAATAATTGCTTACTTAGCTCACTGGAGGCAATATTTACATTTTGAATTGAATTTACTCAATGCCTGGAAAACAAAGTTATTAAAAGGGACAGTTAAGCTGTTTAACTCCAAAATATCAATACATTTACAATGAGTTCTGATCTAGTTGGAAATATTCCTGGCATTCTAAATATTTAGAATTTAAAAATTCCTTCTTGCCATGAAGCAAAAACACAGAAAGAGCTATTTGTGTGATCACAGCTTGAGACTACATGCATACTCTATGCCTGAGTGACCCCAGGGCTCTATGCTCCTATTAAAACTAAACACTCATTTTAATAAAATAAAAAACAGTGTGCAAATTAAATTATTCGGGCTATTATTAGGCCAGATTTTCCCCACCCCCAGATCCAGACACAGAGAAGACCCTCTATGCTTCTGAATGGAAAGGGATATGGGCTACTCCACAAGTACTATTCCATCACCACCTCTATCCCAAAACCTCCAGAGGTCTGTCCACTTGTCCTAGAGCCAATACAAAAGGAGAGAATGAAGAATGGGCAGGCCAGCAGTGACTTTCCCTCTGCACTCCCCAAGGACATTAGTCAAAAAAAATATAATACATTCTGGGTCTGTATTATCCTTGAGATACAGAACACTTCTTTGCCCCTACTCAACTCCAAAGTTCAAAGGCAACCCCTAGTAGCCAGAGAAGCACTGAAGGCCAGAGCCAATATGAAGCTACAAGGCCTCCATTTGGATTGCCCTGACCTCCAGCAGACCCCTCCACATTCATCAGGTTTTGGGCAGCTTGGCAGCCTTTTCTGCAGGTGTGAGGAGGATCCTGCTTGTCAGGATGATGTAAAAGAATCTCTGCGGGATCCTTATGGAGATGTCCTCCTACTGTGACCTCCCCCACAGGTTCTCCCAGAGGAGGGGATGACCTGGTCCATGAAGTATTTCATTTTTTAAATGTACTTTTATCAAAAGCCAGAGTGAAGATGTGGTTGCATGGAGAACTATAGGAGAGCTGCCTCATTCTCTGCTCATCTTCTACATAAATTCACTCAGTCCAGTGCTCAAAGGGTACCACAGGGCACCAGATGATGTTACACAGGTACAGCTCAAGTCATAGAATATTGTACAGGTTTTTTTTCCTATTACCTGAATAGTGTGTGGCTATATTACTAAGGACCAACGTGAGAGGCAAACCTAAACCAACCCGTGTTGGTGTAGCTTACATCTTCTCCTGATCCCTCAACCTGTGTGTTATACAAACTCCCTTCCCTAGATTCATACTGTGTGTGTGTGTGTGTGTGTGTGTGTGTGTGTGTGTGTGTGTGTGTGTGTGTGTGTGTGTGTTTACAAACACCTCAGTCAGAAACAGAACACCTCTGATTCAGACTCACTGGACAGAAGGGAGTCTAAGATAGTAAGCTCAAAAAACGGAGGGGCCAAAAGACAGGAGCACAGCAAGAGAAGTAACTAGCACCCTATTTTAACTTACCCAGTCTTACACGTTATTGACTCACCAATCTAAGAGTCTAATTTTAAGGGTGTCTGGGTGAAAGGAAATTTAAGTTACATCAATTCTGAATATGGTCCAAACACCATAATGTAATGCATACAACCCAAGGGAACCCAGGAGGGATTTACCATTTAAATCTTAATGGGGCATTTTCTGACTTCTGAGTGGTTAGCTGTGCACACTGAATCATCTTTTAACATAAAGGTTTTTGGTTTGCTTCCTTGGGTTGTTTTTGTTTTTTTAATGGACTAGAACAAAAACTGTAGCTTTCAAATTTCCTATAGCAATGTGGGATGGAGTAAGGAGAGCATATAAAATAGACAAGAAAATCCAGAACAACGAGGAAACAACAGTGCTAATGCAATAGAAAAATTGTGAATTCAGTTCATTCTTCCCTACAGGAAGGGGATGATTTCAGACCTATATTGGCACCAGGAGGATATTCCCTACTTGTGAAAAATCAACATCCTTCCAACCAGGAAGTACTGGATAAGATTCTGTGCAGTGGAGTCACCACTGATTTTTATTCATCTGTAGTACTGAGGGTTGAACACACTGGCCCAGATCCTTAAATGTTTCTTTTAGGTCCCTAACTCCTACTGATTTTAAAGGGAGTTAGGTGCCTAAACACCTCTGTGGATCTGGACCACTGTCTCTTCAGCACTCCCAGATCAGAGAGTTTCAGAGATCATGATTTATTTCATACTACAAAATGGAATAAAAAGCTATTGTGAGATTTTTTCATATGCTTTCAAATAACACTCTCATTGGTGTAGTTACCAAGTGTAAACAAAATAAATAAGAACTATGTAATTTTAAATACACAGTAGTTATGGTTGCAAATGGGGGGAGGGAATGTAAAAATCAAAACAAACTTGTATATTTCTTGTGGGAGCTGAACTACAGACTAAATGCAAAGCAAGACTCAAACTCCCCAGAGAGTCTTTTTTCAAATGGGAGAATAAAATAAAATAATAAATAATAATAATAATAATAATACACTAATAATAAGCACTTATATAGCGCTTTACATTTCCAAAACGCTGTGAAAACATCAACTAATGGGACACACTAGAATAAGTAATGTCTAAAATGAGTTTATATACTGCATTATATTTTTCTACAAAAGTGGCTACGACTGTTTTCAAAAATTAAAATATCCCCACATATTGATACCAGTGCAAATGGAAGAATTAAAAAAAAAAAATGATGCAGACTCTTTTCCATCAAAGTACAATGTTTCTCCACAACCTACATAGTTCCAAACTCTGGTTCAAAGTAAGTAATTTATAGGACTTCATAAATAGAAAACTGATATTTTGTTTCTTAAGAACAATAAATATGCAGATGAAGTCCTCAGGATAATACATGTGGGTAGTTATAGACAATTGCCAATTTTTATGAAAAGAAACTCTGGCTCATTCAAATGTAAGACCAACAAAGTATTTAAGCAAAGGAAATGTTTAACTAAGTAAATTAGGCACATAATAGAAGTTTTTCTTGTTTCAATCTTACAAACAAAAAGACATTCCTTATTCAGCAAGACAGTGCTGTTCAAATGAAAAGATTTCTTAAGGACAGGCAAATGTCCCTATTCTACAATTACTGAAAGCAAGCACTTCTTAAATTTCAAATTCTTAGTGGGGCAGCCTGACATTTTTTTTTGGCAGAGTGGGGTTGGGAAATCATGTAAGTAATACTTCACAGTTGCATCACTTCATATTTATTCATCCCAGGATCTCAAAGTAATTTACAAACACAGATCCCTCTAAGGCAGCAGAAATGCTGTTCCCATTTTGTACACGGATAGACTGAGCAAGAGAGAAATTAAGTCACATATCCATAGTCACAGAGAGTCAGTGGCAAACCCATAAACAAAAACTCAGAAATCCTGACTCCCAGTCCTGTTCGAACCCCAGGCCGCATTACCTCATTATTTCATGCTAGGGTTTCCATTATTTTTTATTGTTATTTGAACTGCAGTAGCACCTCGGAGGCCCAGCATGGACCGGGAGCCCATCGTGCACATCTAGCTTTAAGCACGCACTTAACAGCAAGTATGTGAGAATAGTCTCAGTGACTTCAGCTTGGGGGTTTCTAATGGTTGTACAGTTTTCATAACTATAGAAAAACCGTGACTATCCAAACCTCCCTTTCCAACAGACTGCCAGTGTGATTCCCTGTTGTGCCAGGTCAAGATTATCTGAACATATTTGGTATCACCCAAGCAGTTCTGATACTGAAAATTCTGCCGAACTTTCTATCAGCTCAGTCTTAAGGATTCTGCATAAGGGAGTGGCAAAAGAACAGGCCATACACACCTCATGTTACAAAACAGAGAGACAGAAAAAAAATGCAAGTTTTTTTAAAATACGTCTGCTACATGGGCCAGATCATAACCCAACCAACACTGCTGCGTAGTTACATTAGGGATGAGGTTCTTACTCCTCCTTAAGCCGAGATTTTTACTCCTCCTTAAGCCCTTTCACAGCCTCCCCAGGTCTTGGGTACTGGGTACAGGGAGTAAGAAAGCTATACACAATCCTTCCCAAGCAAACCCTTGGCTCCATCCGCACAATACACCAGGCAGTACAGCTGAGCCAGCATTGTAGTAGTAATCTGTTACTGGTGAAGGCCAACAGCAAAGAGTGGGCAGGGAAGCAGCTGAAACTCTAAAGCAAAATTTACTCCCTCTGCTGCTCCCAGGGCAGTGCAGCTACACTCACCCCTTACAAAGGGCAAGTTGTATCTGCTCCGTCTAGTCACATGTTAGTAGTTAACAACAATGGTGAGTGCAGAATCAATTCAGAGAGAAGGACAATTGGGCATCACAATTTGTAGAGTTATATTGATACTAATGCAGCTAAAACTAAATTCACATCACGATGCATTAAAAATATGCTCCTTAAAAAAAACCCCTCTTATTTAAAGCACAGACATGGAAGACGCTGTGGATCCACCACTTAGCATCTCAAGAGATCAAGCGTATTGAACAGTTTTTAAATTCTTTTACACCACTGCATATAAACCAAATAAAGATACAAACACAGTAAACAATAAGCTACAACAAAACCTGTTTTCCTATTCGAGACATTATCTGTGTTAACACGAGACCCAAAGCTTCTACCAAAAGCAATCAGGACCCATAATTACGAGGAAATCAAAGAAGCAAAGGGATGATGCACACCAGCCAGGTACGTGTATTGGCAAATACCCAATTCTTTCATTTTCTTCAACTGAAAAACAAACAAAACATTGCCATTTCACAGCATGAAAAAATTGCCACCTCAAAGATACTCTAAATAAAAGACTGAACAACTCAAACATATTACTGTAATAATAAAAGGTCATGACAGCCGACAGTTGTGTTAGGGCCAAAGAAGCTGTTATTTTGGACAAAAGAGGCCCTAATCCTTAACAAAAACCATAACTACTTTGAAATCGCTAAAATGTAAGAAAGCCTCGTAAACCAGCTTAGAAGAGGAAGTGATATTTGAGTCAATCATAGTCAAAATTCCCCTACAGGAGAAATTAAGTACAAAATTGCACTGATAGAACAGTGATACAGAACACAGGAAAATTTGATACTACAGAAAATTGTTTCACCAATCTCTGTGTGAACAGTGATTCAGCATCACAATTTGCCTTCCAGGCTATGAGTGTACAGCACAACCTTATGTTAACACACCAAAAACTTAAATTTGAATGCAGAGGGTCAAACAAACAGCCAGTTGGTTGGGTGAGATCATGTTCTGTTATGCACAACCTACAATACACAGACAAGAGTGAAAGTTAAAAATATAGCAACAGTTTTAAACCTCTTTTCTTGACATTTGTCAGCCAGACTTATTACTCATGTTGCTTTGGGTGTGCTCAGTCAGACAAAAAAGATTGTTCTTCACTAAAACTTGCTTGCTTCAGCACAAAGATTTCTATCGGGCTCGCTGTCTGTAACTTGCATACAAAATGTAAAGATGGAGTACAGGAGTTCCAAGTAATACCTGTATCACCTTTGAACTCTGGATAACATCTCTGCTCCCCAAGTATTTGAGACTTTTCTCTTGTTTACACTACTTTCAATGTCACCTTGTCTGGACCACTGAGATTACAAGCAACAAAAAGATTGCGCTCTCTAACCCAGAAACTACATGCACAGTCTCTATGGGTATGTCTACACTTGCAATAAAACACCCACGGCTGGCATGTGTCAGCAAACTCAGGCTTTTGGGGCTCTGGCTGCAAGGCTACAAAATTGCAGTGTAGACATTCAGACTTGGGCTAGAGCCTGGATTCCTGCCCAAGTCTGAATGTCTACACTCCAGTTATTTAGCCCTGCAGCCTGAGCCCCACTAGCTCAAGTCAGCTAACATGGGCTAGATGCGGATGTTCCATTGGAATGTAGACATACCTTACATGTCTTCCACTTCAACCACCACAGCAGCCCTGGAATTGGAGCTCTAATGCCCCACATGGTAGCATGGATGAAACATCTTATCCAACCCTTATAGGTTAAGAAAATTAGGAGCAATGGAGACAGGAAAGAGGAGTATAAGAAATTAAATTTGAATTCAGCCCTTACATAACCGCTTCAACCTATGTGTGATGGTTCTGATGACATACATATAACCAGCTATGTTGCCTAACTTGTGACCATGATAAGTAATACATTTCTAGTACCTCTGCATTTTGAATAAGTAGTTGGACCCTGTTTCAACTGTTGATTGGTAATTTCTCATATAGAGACTTAATCAATAGAAGTTTGATGTTGACTTCAACAGGAACAGGATTAAGGTAGGTTTCAGAGTACTGACTTTCAATGGGACTTGTGCACTTAAGTCATTTCAGCACTTCTGACAATCCCTTTCTTAATGCTGATCTTACCATTGTATGGTTAGACAGAAGTTCAGAACGAGTCACAGACATTAGCTTCACAAGGCTTGTCCATTTCAGTTCCAATTAATTTTGACAAACTCTACAGTTTCAGCTCACATGGTTTTGCAGTTTAAGTTTCAGCATTTGTTTCAATCCAATATAATGAAAGTGGTCATCAAAACAAAAGTGCCTAGTTTCACTAGGCTCCATATATGGGACATGAGTTCACTCTACCCAGAAACCAACCACATGGCCAGTACAAGTTTCATTATAAAAGTAAGATGAAACCAGGAAACTGTTTACTAAAAATGTATGTGCATCCAGGGGTGCCAAAAAGTTCTGCTTTCGGTTTCAACTTCAGGGTTGCAGGGGCTCTGAAAGAATTAAGTGAAACCCTGCTTGTTTCATGCTTGATCCCAAAAAGTTCATAGCTTCATGTGATTTCAGATTTGTAGAAAGTTCACACCGCTCTAGTATAAACACTAAAATTGCTCAATTAAAGATACATGGATGGGACTCACCTCTGTGCACAGAGCCTAAGCAAGGATCTCTGCACCATATAAATCCTACATAAAACCCTATTTTACCCTGGTGCAAAGACCTTCTCCGAAGAGAATTTCAGTGATAACATGAATAGATTCAACACTGACCAGGAAGAGCAATACAACACCTGGGCAACTCATTCACCCGCATCCCAATCAACAAACAAACAAACAAACAAAGCAAGTTTGGAACCCAGATTCCTCTGACGTGTGTGCAAGTCCATCTCATAACTCAAGGACTTTGTTTCAATGTCAAAATTAAACAATTTTCAGCAAAGAAACAGATTTCAGATTTGAGCTTACAAAAAGGGGTAATAAAGGTGGAGGAAAAAATAAAGCCTTTCAAAATAAAAGCATTGACATTCTTCAAATTCACAAAGCATAGGGAAATAAATTTACCATCAGGGAGAAGAAGTGACACAGGTGAAGCAAAATGGTGCTGCTACAAGACAGCAAATAAACAGAACCAAAGAGACAAGACCACAAAAAGGATAGTTTGCCATTTTTATTTGTATAAAACAGTACGAAGGTATTATCTTCAGTAACTTCCTCATTTTGTTCATGCTTTGTTCACTGGAACAACACAGTTACTACTGCTAGGTATGCCACTGCAACGAGTTCCAAACCAGATAAATATCCACACGCTAGATGGCAGAGGTAATGTATACTGAAGTGCTTACACTAACACAGTAGGCATAGCAGAAGACTATCTAATGCAAGTATTCCCTGGGCACTGGAAAGATATAGGGAATAAACCTTTGAAGCATGCCATCCAGGTGTCTAGAACTGTTCAAAATCAGTCATGTTGACTGAGACTTGATGAGAATCAATACATCGTGGTGGGGGTGGTCTGCAGTTTTGCAATGTGCCTCACATTCATTTTCCTACAAACCCAAAAATAAAATGCCAAACACACACACAAAATAAATCAGATTTTGTTTCCTCTTCAACACATTTGAGCTTTGACAGTTTTACTATGACAGTGGCAAGTTGTCAGTGTAATAGCCAGTGTCTGAGAACTGGTTGGTTTTGGAGATCCTTTCATCATATCTTCTATTTTTGCTGTTCGAAACTAAGAAAATAAGTGACTGTTTTGTTTCCAAACACATACAGCCACATGGAAACACTACTCAGCAGAGTTCAAATGCTGTGTTTTGTCTACAGATCAAAAACAAGGGGAAAAATCCAAAGGGCCTGATATTGTAAGGTGCTGCTGATCACCAATTAAAAGGTATTCAGTATCCTCAATTCCTATTAAAACTAAAGGGAGTTCCTCCACACATTCAGAGATTGGGCCCAGAGCAAGTAACAAAACACAAAATCACAATGCTTTTACCATTATTGCCAATTCCCAAGACCTTCTCTAAATGGGTTACCAATATGTAAGGTTAGCACATGTGGTTCTTTTCCACCTATTTTGCTTTCTTCTGAGACAGGATTCCACCTCACAACCACAATACCTGGCTCCATGATAGGCTCTCATATTCCATCTCCAGCTAAACACTAAATGGACAAAAGTTTAGTACGTATTTTTTAAATATCTTCCCAAAGCAGAGTTTTCACCTTTCAGCTCACCCTATAGTCAGACAATGTATATTTTTTTTTTAATTGTTCTTTCCGTTGCAAGTTACCTCGAATACACATCAATCAGTAATTTAAACAGTGTATTAGGGAACAAGCTGTGTGGTCTGTTTTCTTCTTCCTATTCAAATTCATGCTGGATTTGTTCCACAGTCAAATCAATGGCTACATCAGTCTATAGGTCACTTCCTGTTTTACAGGTGTGCGTGCAGCTATACCATGTTAATTTAGAAATGCTTACTCTATACAGTTTTAATCCCACCTAAATACAAGTTCTGATATCAAGATTGTTTGTAACATCCTTCAAGGGCTGTGGTCAGATTTCCCATTTACCTAAAGAGCAAGAGCAGAGAAAACTCACTGGAGTAGCAGCAGCCAGGTAGACTAACATTAAATTCCACAGGCTACAAATACTAGAAAAAAAATATCAGAAAAGAAAAGGAGGAAAAAAAACATTGTTATGTGGATATTTATATAATATTTATATACATTACATTAGTTTTTAAATAAGATACATTAGGGCTTATTTTTCTTATTATTTTTTCAAGATTCCTAGGTGATTTTAGCACTCCGATATGATGACAGACACTGTAGAAAACCCATAAGAAATTAGACAGATATAACACACACAAGTATACCAATAGTTTATAAGCTACTTGTTTGTCAGCACCTGTTGTCATAGTAGCTGGATGGGGACACACATGCACACACACACACACCCATGGGCCTGTCCAACAGAAGCCAAAAAAACTGAATTATATCCCATATTGACTAACGGTAAATGCATTGTTAAATCATAACTTTGAACAGCAAATTATTATTCTCCCATATGCAAAAAGGAACTACAGAATTTCACTCTAGATTAATTTTAGATTAAAGAAAACAACCAAAACAATTAACACAAGTCAGATCTCTATTAGAGAACACAATGTGGGTCTCCCTACAACATGCTTCATCAATTCTACCTCACAAAATGGCAGCTTACCTCTGCAGACTCCTTAAAAATGTAGATGGGCAGTACTGGTAAAACGGAGAACAGTGATACACACCAAGTAAGGCATGCCCTACTTTATGGATCTGCCTACAGTGATGTCTACACTAGGAGTACTTTGTCAATTTAGGTACACCGACTTGCAGAGTGCTCATAGTATGGATGCGTCTTTTACCAACAAAACTGCACTTAGATTATTCCAGCCCACCCATCACACCTCTGAGTTTAACAAACTGTGCCAACAACAGTTTTGCCAGTGTAGCTGCACCTATATTTGTGGCTTTTGCCTCCACAGCTATGTTGATTAGGGATCACACCTGACCAACATAGCTATGCTGGCAAAAGTTTAGAATGTAACCTTGGACTACATAATGGATGACTGTGCCATGCCTTTGCCACCATTTTCCAGTAGCTTACAAAGGCAAGGCACTGGTTAACAAATGAAGCTAAGACTGCAGGAACTACGGTACCCATCCAGCAATGTAAGGACCCCCCTTGTTGAAGTGGAAAACTTATTTACATGGGAAAAATCTAAACATTAAACACAATTCGGGAAATATTTCTCTCCCATTTAAGATGATTTAAACCAGGGGTACGAAACTGTGCAAGGGCCACATCGGGGTGCAAAACTGTATGGAGGGCCGGGTAGGGAAGGCTGTGCCCCCGAAACAGCCTGGCCCCTGCCCCCAATTTGCCTCCTCCCACTTTCCACCCCCTGACTGTCATCTTCAGAACCCTCAACCCATCCAACCCCCCTGCTCCCTGTCCCCTGACTGCTCCAACCCCTATCCACACACCTCTGACAGGCCGCCCCAGGACTCCCACGCCCTATCCAACCCCCCCTGTTCCCCGACCCCTGACCGCCCCCCCAAACCTCCGCCCCATCCAATCACCCCCTGCTCCCTGTACCCTGATTGCCCCCAGGACCCCCCACCCCAACCCCCCCCCACCCCCGACTTCCCCCCCAGGACTCCCTACCCAACCCAGCATCGCCGCGCATGCCGCCCCCTTACCATGCCGCTCAGAGTGGCAGAAGCTCACAGCCCCGAGGCGAGGGGGGGCAGCAGGCAAGGGGCCGGGGACTAGCCTCCCGAGCCAGGAGCTTAGGGGCCGGGCAGGACAGTCCCACGGGCCGCATGTGGCCCACGGGCCGTAGTTTTCCACCTCTGGTTTAAAATAAAATGTAAATTTTAAACACAGTGGTCCCCAAACTGCAGGGTGTATCCCCCTAGGGGACATGGAGGAATGTTCAGTGGGTGCATGGGACCAGGGCCAGCCCCCACAGGAAATGGGGAGGGAGTGCCACCCAGCCCCGCTCTACCCCCAGCTCCACTCCAGCTCCAGCCCCTCCCCCCAGTTCAGGTCCCGGCTTTGGCTCCCGGCCCCTGACCATGGCCCCCAACCACGGCCCTGACTGCAACCCAGCCCAGCCCATGGCCATGGCCCAGCTCCTGGTCCCAGTCCCACTCCCAGCCATGCCTCCCGCTCCCAGCTTCCAGGCCTGGCCCAATCACAGGTCTGGCCCCCGGCTCCCAGCTCCGCGCCTGGCTGCAGCTCCAGCTGCAGCTCCGACCCTACTCCTGGCCCCAACTCCCGGAGGTGTGTGGACAGGTTACATTATGGGCAAGGGGAGGAGCATGACAAAAAGTTTGGGGACCACTGTTTTAACATGACTAACTATTTCAAAATTGGTCTAATATTCCTTTGACCCCCTTCTATCTGTCCCTAAATTAAGAATTATGCTAGCAAGATTATACCTTGAAATAAACTTTCATTAGCCAATTTAACATTTGCTGGTAGAGAAAAACACATTTATTAACTGGAATATTCAACACCCCTAATAGCTCAGGCAGATACTGGATTAAAAAGGCAGCCTAATGTGCACGCAGACAATTGAATTAATGCTCTCCAAAAATTAAAAATGTAGAATCTATATTTAAACAATGAATTTAAGTGGACTTTTAAAACAGATCTCTGAATGACAACACAAATAAGTTATTTTGCTACCCTTTTCCTCCCCTCCCCAAAATAGAAAGCCTAGAAAAGATTAATTTTTGGAGGTAACTGCTTAATCTTAAAATCTACTGGAAGTAACTGCTCCTCTAACAGCCTGTTGTTTGTTTGCTTAGGTTTTTTGGTTTTGTTTAGCTTTGTATGCAACAATCTGACAATAATAGTTTTTAAACAACTGGTCTACTGTCCCCAGTTCTGCCACTAATAGCTATGAAACACAAAGCATTTCTTGGATGGATGTGCACGGGGCTACAAAAAAAATCTCATTTACAATTTGGCATCTCAAGTAGGACAGGGTGGTTCAACAGCAGGTGACAAATTAAAAGCTCATTTTTCTACACATTTTCTTTAGAGCCACATTTTGAATACAGACCCACTGGCAAGAAAAACAAAAAACACTGATCAGATTATTCTTTAGAAAACGAGAATGTGGTCTCAGGTTAGCTACTAGTCAGTCTTACACACACTGCAAACCACACTGATATAACCTTGAAGTTTATGCTACAAATAGTCTCACAATTGAATACTGCAACTAAAAGAATATCTTTCTTCAACTTGTTTTCTTGTTTCTCCAAGGTCACTTGAGGAGTACCTTAAATAGCAGCCAGGGAAGTCTGTATTAGAGATATCAACACTGTGGATAACATGCCAAACGAGAGTTGGCGAAAACCACAAGATTTGCACAGATCTTCCCCACCTGCTCCTGGCCTCTCTTTCAGCTCCCTTGTATCATTTCTTATTGGTTGTTAAAACAGTGCTAGTACTGTATTTACTGTTCATTTAAAAATCAGAGAACAGGGAGCCACATTGTGGCTCTTTCAGGCAGGTCTTGTGGATCTTCCTCAAGACATGTATTTAATTTCACTGCTCAACAGGTTACTTGTATCCTAGAAAAGAAATTTTCTTTTTTAACACTACAGTTAAAAAAACAAAAGTAACATCAACCTAAACAAGCAAAACAGTTTTACAAAGGTTGTCATATGCCTGTTAAGAGGCAGGAAAAATTAAGTTAGGAAAGTTTTTTTAAAAAGCCCTTTCTGCACTGAAATCAAAGGAAAAGCAATGGATTTTAAACATTAGCGTCAGTTAAGTTTCAATATAAATTGAAGTTCAGGTAACCATAGTTTTGTTTTAACATGACTGGTATTGTATTTTATTGACACACAGTGTTCAGGAATTTCAGATAAAGTCTATCATAGAATCATAGGACTAGAAGAGACCTCAAGAGGGTTTCTAGAGCAGTCCCCTGCACTCATGGCAATACTAAATATTATCTAGAACTGGGGTGGGCAAACTTTTTGGCCCAAGGGCCACATTGGGGTGTGAAACGGTATGGAGGGCCGGGTAGGGAAGGCTGTGCCCCCCAAACAGCCTGGCCCCCGCCCCCTATCCACCCGCTCCCACTTCCCGCCCCCGACTGCCCCCCTTAGAGCCCCCCCATCCAACCCCCCCCTGCTCCTTGTCCCCTGACCGCTTCCTCCCAGGACCCCACCCATTTAACCCCCCCCCGTTCCCCAGCCCCTGCCCCCCCTCAGAACCTCTGCCCCATCCAACTGCCCCCTGCTCCCTGTCCCCTGACTGCCCCCAGGGACCCCCTGCCCCTTACCCAACCCCCCAACCCCTTACCATGCTGCTCAGAGCAGCATGTCTGGCAGCCGCACTGCCCAGCCAGAGCTATACACGCTACTGCTCTGCACTGCAGGAGCACGCAGCCCTGCCGCCCAGAGCGCTGCCCGCATGGCGGCAGGTGAGAGGGGGACAGCAGGGGAGGGGCTGGGGGCTAGCCTCCCCAGCTAGGAGCTCAGGGGCTGGGCAGGACAGTCCTGCGGGCCACATGCGGCCCGCAGGCCGTAGTTTGCCCAGCTCTGATCTAGAAATTAGACCATCCCTGACAGGTGTTTGTCTAACCTGCTTTTAAAAATCTCCAATGACACATATTCCACAACCTCCCTAGGCAATTTATTCCAGTGCTTAACTGCCCTTACAGTTAGGAAGTGTTTTCTAAATGTCCAGCATAACCTCCCTTCCTGCATTTTAAGCCCATTGCTTGTCTTGACTTGACTTGGAAAAAAAAAAGTGTTTTTTATATGGAGGTAGCTGTTCCCCTCTCCACCTAGAATTGATCTCAACTCTCTACATCAGCTAAAACTGCCCACGCCATGTCTCCACTAGGATTTTACATCAAGATAGTTACCTGAAGGTAACAATGAACTTATTTTGCAATGAAAACATAACCTAAAATAAATAACATGAGCCCTCACAGCCTCCTCCAAGAAATGGCCTATGCTTCCCTGCTTCTCCGCCCCAGTGCTCTGAGACCAGAGTATTCTCCCACACTCCGCATACCTTTTGGGGGAATGGTCTGGTCAGAAGAAGTCAAGGAAATTATGAAGAGCAGAGCACACCATTGCTGCAGAACTTTATCCTGCCCTCTTTCTTTTATCTGAATGTGAAACCTCTCAATCTCATCTGACAATGGAAGAAACAGAAACTTCACCCCCTACCCAGTAAACCTTTACAGGATTATTCACATGAGTAAAGGATTTGAACAAATGAATTAAGACAAAACTGCATTTACCTGTTTAAAAAAAAAAAATTAAATTACAGCTATATGAAACTGAAAGTTACATATAAATTGTGTTCAAAATCCCAGGGCTTTTTCACTAATCTCCGCACAGAGACTCTGGGTTTTGGATTTGGGTTTAAAAAAAACAAAAACAAAAAAACCAGACACACTTTCTTTGGAAGTCTTCATTGGACAAGTTCAAACACTGCCATAATCACAAAAAAGTTGCAACTCCAGGAGTTACTGTCTTAAATAATGTGTTTGTTTACAATTTTTTGAACTAGATCTTTTTGAGGGTACACTTCATTGTACATTTTCTGGCAAGAAAATGTACTACATAAAGACTAGCAAAAAAATATTGGCAGAACTAAAAAGGAGCAAGTTTTTTTATGTAAATGTTTTACATTAGTAGTAGTTTTTTATTTTTCCAGGTATGCTTACTTGTTTCCTCTTATTTTTGTGGCATTTGTTTGGATTTTCAAATGTGTTTGTTCTGGTCATTTTGAATTTAAAAAATAAAAATACATACACACATTTCCAGATGAGATAATGTAATGTTTGTGCCAAATGTCACAACTAGCCATCAGGTAGCTTTTATGTTCAGATGTCTGCAGCAGAAATAGTGTTGGGCTCAAAGCACTTTTTTCCTGTATTTTCTTAGTACTAAAGGGGAAAAAACAAGACTATCATGTCTTTAAATTTATTTTCCTTTTATTTTTCTTTTCCTGAATGTTCAATATTGCATTTTTCACCAGCATGTTTTCCTCAGTGCTTCCTCTCAGTTATTTTTTTAATTTGGGTGGCATGGAGGGTGGAATAAGGCAGAATATTACTTTTAATTTCTTCATTTCACATTTTTACCTACTTTTTTAAGTGGATGTTAAATACACCTCTTGATCCCCTAAGTTTTATTCACTGCCTGTAACTCCAGAGCACCACTTTTTCCTCTGTCATTTTAACCTGTCTGGTGCCGCTGCTAAAGATTAAGTTAGGCCTTGTCTATGCTACAAAGTTTTGTCGGCAAACGGCAGCTTTTGTCGACAAAACAGTGGACGTGCACATGCCATGATGCGACTTTTAGCAGCAAAAATACCCTGTTTTGGTGACAAAATAAAACCACCCCGACGAGAAACATAAGACTTTTTGTGCAAAATTTTGGTCCACAGAGTGCCAATGGATTTTATCGCTTTAACTGGCCTCCAGGAGGTGTCCCAAAATGCCCATCATGACTGCTTTGGTCAGCAGTTTGAACTCCACTGCCCTGCAGCCAGGTAAACACCCATCTGCCCCTCCCCCTTAGAAGCCCTGGGGATTTTTGAAATTCCATTTCCTGTTTGCTCGGTGTGGAGAGGTCTCATCGCATCTTCCCAGGTGACCATGGGAGATTATCACAGCAAACGCTCTCCCACTTGGACCACTGAGGAGCTGCTGGATCTGCTCAGTATATGGGGAGAGGAGGCAATGCAGTCTCAGCAACGCTTGAGCCGTAGGAATTTTGATACCTATGGGCAGATTTCTCAAAGCTTGTGCAAAAAGAGCTATGATCAGGACACAGTGCAGTGCAGAGTGAAGATAAAGGAGCTGAGGCAGCCGTACCAGAAGGAGAGAGAGGCAAACCATCGCTCCGGTGCTGCACCTAAGACCTGCTGGTTCTATAAGGAGCTGGATGCCATCCTCGGTGGTGACCCCACCTCCACCGCCAAGAGCCCCGTGGATATTTCAGTGGACGTGGAGGCGGAGGAAAGAGGACCCAACCCAGAGGATGAAGTCATTGATGAAGAGGTGGAGTTAGATGACAATGTGGAGCTCCCAGTGGGGTTGCTCAGTGGGGCAGGCAGCCAGGAACTGTTCAACACTCCGGAGGTGTACCAGTCTCAGCAGTTGTTCTCTGGTGAGCAAGAAGCAGGAGAGGAGAAGCCGAGTAAGTGGCTGTGGTTTATGTAGCGCGGAGGTGGGTTCAGAGCATAGAAATGTAAAAAGCTGGCTGCATTTCTGTGAGCTGCACATTTCCCTGTGTAACTAATCAGTTCGGCAGTACAGGGTGTTGATGCACGCCGAGATCTCACGGGAATCCTCCAGAGAGATCTCTAAGAAAGTTTCCAGGCGGTACTCCGTAATCCTCCGCCGAAGGTTCCTTGGTAGAGCTGCTTTGTTCCTTCCCCCACTGTAAGAAACTTCCCCGCGCCATTCGGCAAGCATCACACAGGCAAGCAGCACAGGGACCAAGACGGAAGCCACAAGCATATAGTGGATGTATCCTCGCTTCCCTACTTACCCTCAGCAATGAGCCATCTAGTACAATGACCCCCGCCTGTTGAAAAGTGTGGGAGAATTTTATTATTTTTTCCCCCTAGTTGGCTGCATCACGACCCTCACAGAGTATGTGATCTTTTCCCCATGTGGAGCGCTCCCTCTTCCTTTCCCACCAAGCATCTTTGGGGGTGTGCGTGCGCGCGTGCAGTTTCTTGTGCAATAAAAGCAAAGGTTTTGAACGGTAACTCACCTTTATTTGTTTCCTACAAACTGAGATAGCAAGCACTACCAGTACATGCACAGGCAGTTTAATCACTTGCTTACTGAAACGTAAGGCACCAAATGTCATCATTGCTTCCTAGCTAAACAACATGTAACGTAACATTGCAGCACCAATCACAGAGCTATACATTACCCGTTCTCATTTTCAGGGTGTTGCCTCAAAGCCTCCCTGATCTGAATTGCCTCCCTCTGGGCCCCTCTAATAGCCCTGGTATCTGTCTGCTCAAAATCAGCAGCCAAGCAGTCTACCTCAACACTCCACCCCGAGCAAAGCTTTCACCCTTAGCTTCACAGAGATTATGCAACGTACAACACGCGGCTATGACCGTAGGAATATTATCCTCATTGAGGTCTAACTTGCCATAAAGGCATCACCAGTGTGCCTTTAATCTACCAAAGGCACATTCCATGGTCATCCGGTACCTACTCAGTCTGTTGTTGAACTGCTCCTTACTGCTGTCCAGGTTTCCTGTGTAAGGTTTCATGAGCCATGGGTGTAAGGGGTACGCCGGGTCTCCCAGGATCACTATGGGCATTTCAACATTCCCCACTGTAATCTTCTGGTATGGAAAGAAAGTCTCCACTTGTAGATGTGTGCATCATGCACTTTCCCGGACCATCCCGCACTGATATCAGTGAAACGCCCACGGTGACCCACAAGTGCCTGCAACACCATGGAGAAGTACCCCTTCCTATTTATGTACTCTGTTGCAAAGTGATCTGGTGCCAAATTGGAGTACGTGTGCCATCTATATCCCCTCCAGTTAGGGAAACCCATTTCTGCAAAGCCGTCCACTATTTCACGCACATTTCCCAGAGGCACGGTCCTTCGTAGCAGGATGCGATTAATTGCCCTGCACTTGCATTAACGCAGCCCCAATGGTCGACTTCCTGACTCCAAATTGATTCACGACTGACTGGTAGCAGTCTGGAGTCGCCAGCTTCCACATAGCGATTGCCATGCACTTCTCTACCAATAGGGCAGCTCTCATTCTGGTGTCTTTGCGCCGTAGTGCTGGGGCGAGCTCCGCACACAGTTCCAGGAAGGGGGCTTTCCGCATCCGAAAGTTCTGTAGCCACTGCTCATCATCCCACACCTGCATGATGATACGATCCCACCATTCAGTGCTTGTTTCCCAAGCCCAAAAGCGACAGTCCATCCTCTGCTGCTGTTCCATGAATGCCAAAAGCAATCTTAGGTTGCTCCTACCCATATCATGTAGCATGGCAGGCAGCTGGGAGTCTTCTTCAGTTAGAAACTTCATGATTAACTGCACTGCCATTTGCGATGTCTTCATGACAGTTATCAGATGTCATATGTACACAGCAAACAAGGGCCATTGAAAAATGCCACAAAAGAAAGCTTTAAGGAATTCTGGGACAGAAAGCAAGGCATCAAGGGACATTGAGCCCGGTCACAAGATGTGCCGCGATCTGCTCAGCCTTCCCATGAAACCTAGCGGCAGAAGGTGTTGAGCTGGCTCGTTGGATAGGTACCCTAATGCACTACTCACACTGTCGATGCTAGTGCCCCAAGTGTGGACACTCCCTCTGTCAGCAGAGTGCGAGTGTGAACATGCAATACTGATTTTTATGATAGTGCTTTTTTAGTGTCGACATAACTTTTGTTGACAAAACTGTAGTGTAGACAAGGCCTTAGAAGTGACCTGACAAAATGGGCAGATAAAAGAAGGAAGAGATGTTCTCTGTTGTGTTGGGTGCTCAGTGAGTATTATCAATGGATATCTGAAGCTCACTTGAGCTCTCATTTCTGATGTAAACAACACCTGAGGGTGAAAGACTGACCCCCTTGAAGTCAACAACAAAACTCTCACTGACTACAATGAGATTAAGATTTCACCCTGCAAGACTGCTAGGTCTGTTGCAGCACCATTGATGTCAATGCAACTTTTGCCATTAATTTCAACAGGAACAGGATCAGACCTTTACTATGTATTTTAGGGATCCAATCTTGCTCCAAGTGAAAGTCAATGAGAAAACTTCCATTAACTTCAAAAAGAGCAGGAGAAGGCAATAAGTGCTCTCCCAGTGCAGGGCTTCATCTTCCCCTCTCCTTTCCCCCCCAAAGTCACTGGATTTCAAGGTATTATATAGTGATTCTATCTTAACAAGAGATCTTCCACACTCAGTTCACCAAACTGAAAGCAAGACTAATCTATCTGAACATTAACGTAGAAATCACCGATCTAAAGGCTTGTCTATACTCGAAACACTACAGTGGCACTGCTGTTTACAACAAAGCACTACACTACCTACGCCAAAAGGTGGGGTTCTGCCATGGGCATAGGTAATCCATCTTCTCAAGAGGTGGTGCGGTCTACACTGGGATTCCAGTCAGCTTACCTATGCTGCTCAGGGGGTGGATTTTTCACACTCCTGAGCAACACACCTGGGTCAACCTAACTTTTTAGTGTAGACCAGGCCTAAGACAAGTGAGGAAATCAAGAAACATGCAAAGGGTGGCATCAAGAACCAACCTAGATCAGCCCTGCTGGATTCTCTCTGGAGTATTGCCCACTGCTCTCAAAGATCTGTGGAGAAATTCTTTCACACAAGAACTAACAACAGCTTTTGTGGATCCAATGAACTGGGTGGTTAAACCTGTGGGTATCCAACAGAGGGATATATTTTCATGGTGGAGGTGAAAACAAGGGACATTTTTATAGTCAGGGGGTTGGAGAAGGATAAGAATAATGTTCAAGGATTTTCACAAAACATGCATATTACAACAGGAACAAAAGAACTTATCTTTTTTGCCCTTTGTATTTAAACCAAAAAAAAAAAAAATCTGGAAAGCAGAAGTGGGCTACATTTGACCAAACCTCTGGAAAGTGTAACATGAATCATACATGCCAAACTGTAACACAGTAACCATTTAACTTTACCTTTATAATCGTAAGAGATCATTAGTAAATTCACTAGTGAGCATTACGTTTTCCACAGCATCCATACAGTGCATTTAAACAAATTATTTTTCTCTATATATGTATTTTTCTCTATTGTGTCTTAAAACAAATACATCTTTTGCTTTCTCTAATCAGAATTAAATCTAGTTACTCTGCTTGGAGAAATACTGACTGTTACTATTCTGAAGGAGAGCATTATTTACCAGGTTTCAGCTACAGAAAAAGGTAAGAGGAGAAGTCTTTTTGTTCTATGTTTGTACAGTGCCTAGCACAATGGGGTCCTCGTCCATGACTATGGTTTCTAGGCACAACAGTTACAATAAAGAAGAAAGAATTAACTGTTCAGTTTCTGATCTAGCAAAGAGAAAATATTGGGTCTGAGAGGATCAACTCCATAAAAGTTGTCCTGTCAGAGCCTGGGAGGTAGAGTGGGTTCTAAAATGGGCCACATACCAAGAAAAGTAAGATCAGTTAACCCTTTACAGTACTTAACAGAAATACTAGGACTACTTGGTGTTTTTCCAATAATGGAAGCTCTCTTCTATCACAAAGGCTGGGTTGCATTTCTACTTGCTGTTCTACATATGTAGCAATAGGTCCTTTACTGTTTGCACAGCTCTTAAAGTTCTGTAAAGCATTCACCATTCACGTGTCACACAACACAAACTGATCCCTTTGAAATGAAAATCTAAAAGTAAATGTGTTAGTCAATGCCTGCCACTGAAGCAAGCAAGCCCAATGACCATCTATAAGCCTTGAGGCAGGTAATTCAGTTCAACATGAGATTGGTGAACAACAGTATGTTTTATTTAATTAGGACGAACAGAAGAGATAAACCTCACAGCAGGGCGGGTAATGACAACATTTCAAAAATAATTCATGCCCAGGTAACAAAAGGGCAAATTTCAATTACATAAAAAGCTAAAAAGTTGACTTAATATATCCAAGAGGGAAAAGAAAAAATTAATAAATGCACTGCATATGATTAACAAGTGGCATTTGCAAGCACTCCACATTGTTCTGTTGCTTAGTCTGTTGATAGAAAGCAAAAAGCCTTTGTTTCTACGCAAATGCTAACAACAAAATGAAGTAGTTTAGATGCAGACTGGTACAGCAACAATATATAGAAAAGTAGTCATATAGTGGAAATCTAACAACATAGACCAATTCATTGGACTGCAGCTATCTTTTTAAATATGTCCCAAATCGTATTGATGAGCTTTCAGCCACATCTAGTCCCCCATACAAATATTTTAAAAATACTACTAAAATTTCTGTAAGCTTATGCCTGCTTTGTGATTTTTTTTCATCGAAGAGACAATTTAATATCTTAATACCCTTCTTTTAGAACAGTGGTTCACAATCAGTGGTCCAGGGCCCCCTGGGGGGCCGCAAGTAGGATTCAGGGCGTCTGCCAAGCAGAACCAGTGTTAGACTCGCTGGGGCCCAGGGAAGAAAGCCTAAGCCCTGCTATGCAGGGCTGAAGCCTGGGGGCCTGAGCCCGCCACCTGGGGCTGAAGCAGAAGCCTGAGCATCTTAGCTGTGGCATGGGGCCCTGGGCAACTGCCCTGCTTGCTACCCATTAAAGCCAGCCCTGGCTTTTATATGTAGAAAACTGTTGTTGTGGAACAGGTAGACCATGGAGTTTTTATAGTGGGGGGGCTCAGAAAGAAAAAGGTTGAGAACCTCTGCTTTAGCCCACTCCATAAAACAGCTCTGGCAAACCACCACTATTCAGTACTACAAACAATATATTCAGGTGTAGACAATGAGATGTAGTCCTTAAAACTGACGTTTTTTCTTTCCTCTAAGAAGCCTACTAACCTGGTTTTCGACGTTTACAAACCAACTTCATGAAAGAAGCTGCACAAAGTACAAATGTAGCCCAAGGCTTTGGTTCTAGACTCCAAAATTATATTGAATATATTTACACAGTATAGTAGGTCCTTGCTAATTCTCACTTCACTAATCCACAAACCTAAATTCTCATTAAAAAATCCCCCCCAAAAAGGCAGTCTCACCCCATTTGTCATCCAATATTTAAAAGAAGAGAGATGTAAATAGGTCTCATATTACTAACAATTCATTACTAAAGTATATTTATTAGGATTCTATGAAACACCGTAGCAGCCATCTTTTTTGGGCATTTTTGGGAGGTAGTATTTATGAGTTGATGGGCTAGATAAAGGGGTTGATTTGGAATTCATAAGGCAGTTCAATTAGTATGGTTGGTTAATATCTTTTGTCCTGGGGGATAATTTGCTAAGAGTCTAGCCAGAATACGTAGTTTGGGATTATGCATGAGGGTAAATGTATCCAATTTTTTTAAAATCAAATAGTGGGTTTCATATTTTTAAAGTGCTGTGGAGCACCAAGAGCTTGACCCTACAAACTGAAAATAAGAGATTAAACTAGTCTTGTAAAAATACCTATGTAAACACTGTATATTTATTAAAAGCAAACTAAAGGTAAACCCTAGTATATGAATAAACTATTGTCATTTACTGACCCACAAACAAGTTATGTTTTGTAAATGTTCATTGTAATTATTGATCCCTGGATGCCATCCCATGCATTTTTCATACTGAAATGACTTCAATCTAGTTACTCAAATAGCTTTAAAATAAAAGTTTTGTTGGCACTAATCAATAGATAGAGCCAAACTAAAACCCAGTCTAGGGTAAGGCAGTTTGTATTTACAGAACTTTAACACATCTGCAAAACATCATCATTTTTATACCTAGTTCAGAGGATGGCATGAACATCTGCTTTCATTTCAAGACATTAATTTTCAATTATTGAAGAAAAACAAAATAAATCCTTACAAATTACTGGTAACTGTGGAATCTTTTGTTACTCTATTAGTTTATAATAGTAATTTAGAAATCCCACAATTAACATTCCCAACAAGGGCTTTCTGATGGTTATTTGTCATTTGTGGCAATTCAGTAATGAATGATGTTCTTTATGCTGCTCTGATTTTACACAAGTATATAAGTATATACACAAGAGAAGAAACAATAAGCATTCTCTGCTAGCATCTATTGCCTTGTAACGTTATTTTCCAGTGGTTAAAATTAGATGAAACATGACTAAAAGCATTAGATTTCTATCTGCTGCCAATTTTTGTTTAAGCCCTTCACTTCACCCGTCCTACACTTTTCAATTTTTCCTTACATTTAATAGTTATATCTACTAGAACCAGCTCACAATTAAAAGGTTTTTGCCATACAAGACTTGAGTTCCAATCAGTAAGCCCGTTAAACAATACGGAGATCTTCCCCGGAAACTAGACTGTGGGGGAGGGGAAAAAAAGAAAAAAGAAAGACTTTTGGAGCTCATGGGAAACCTCACTGGACTCTTATAACAAACTATACATGCAAATTTAAAAACTACTACATAGGCTAAAATCTAAAGGTCCATGCTCAACATACTGCATGGATTCAAATGTTCTCATGGTATCAACAGCACAATGAACCAATATCATCTTCAATGATGCTAAATCCCAAAAATGCTACGCTTGGTACAGAACAATCAAGAGTGAAATCTTACTTGAGATGAGTTTTATCTATTTTAGCTGCTGCTTTCACTGTATCAATAAGAATCCACTGAAACTTGAATGAACTGTAAAATTAAAGGATAATCACACAAGTTTCTTGTATTTGGCAGTTATGATTATACTTGTCAAAATTTAATTTGAAGAATGTACTGTTCCACTACCGTCAAGTTCTTCTCTATCAGCTGGGAAAAAAAAGAAAATTATATCTTTAAGACACATATGAAAGACATTGTTACTTCCACAGTCAACTCTGTAACCGAGCTCCGACATTGTATAATTGACTTTGCAAGCAGAACAACAGCAATATAACAAAGAAAATGTCAGTGTTTTCACAGCGCTAATCTATAGCACTAGGAGGGCCTCCTGCTGTCAGCCAGAGCTGACAATACAATAGCTTTCAAAGGGATATTACCATCACGCTTTTATTCTTGACATCAATCAAGACAAAGAGAATCCTTTTCACAAGACATTAAAAATCAAACCTTTGTATGAGCGGATAGGTAAAACAGCATTCCTTTAAAGAAGATCATTCATAACAATCAACTAATTGGAGCCTAGAAAACGGCTGAAGTATTTTTATTTACTTTGCATATAATGAAGTACAGAGCAACCTTGTTTTTTTGACTGACACAAATGAGGCAGGTATGCTGTGAACCAAAAGTTTCTATCAGCATTTTTTGCCAACTGAAAGCAAAAAAATATGACAGCAATTCTGCAACTTCAAGTAGGATAACAAATCTAGACTTAATTAGTGCATCCTTTTTGCAAAACAGTTTGATTACTGACTAGCATGTTTATGAACAAAATACCATTGCAATCTGACAGCAATTTGCAGAACCGTCAAATTCAGCAACCAAAGTGCATCTGACGTTTAAAACCTTGTGCCAATATGAATGTAGTTCCCACAAACTGTATTCAAGTAATTCTTCAATTAAATTACGTAGAACCTTGAACCTGTGGTTCTATTACCAGGAGCCCAGTATCTCACATGCTCTCTTGTTTAATTGGTTCTCAAACATAAGTAAGCTGTACCATAAGCTATTATTTAATATAGGATTCAACAGAAACCATTAATAATTATCACTGTCAGTCAAATGGCAGCTTTAGAATACAGCACCTCTATAAAGTTTGGTAGAAGAAAAACTTCTAAAGATATTTCCTTTTAACTTATTAAAGATCACATCTATCAAAGAAATTAATGGTGCATTGTGATGTTCACAATTTCATTATGGGTCTGAGGTTCACATTCAATTGATTTGAATTAATCTGAATAACGTACATCTCCTCTTTACAAATATTAACTATAAATGTCATTGACAAAACATATTACTGACAACTTGACAAAAAAAAGATTTTGTTCACTTTTGGAGAAATTTTTTTTGGCTGCCTGCAAGTACACAGTTAAGACAGAAAAAAAATCTTTAGGGTAGCCATGCATCTTACAACTTTGTAACTGTTAACACAGCATGTAGACTATAAATGACATAATTATGTTATAAGTTGCCAAGGACTCAGCATATCATCTTCTTTTATGCTAGCCTGACCCTCTCTTAAGTCAGCTTCACTTAAATTAAGTAGAATGTTCTCTCCATCAATCAACTGTAAGGTTGGATTCTTTTAAATTTTCCCATTCAAATTAATGTTTAAAATTAATCAATGTATTTAATTTCAGATCTTAAATTCCACATCAGATAAAATTCCATAGTTACCAATCTAAATGGATGGTTACTAATATAGTAATTATTGCAACTTTTTATTATACTGAACCAGAGACCTAGTGTTACAGAACAAGTGCAGGGTTGTTATGTCATCCAGTTGTTTTACAAACCTTCATTCTATATAATTTATAATTTAAAATTAAGAACTTGTCAACATTCGTTACCTCTGTCAAATTAGTTTGTTACTGTAATGACAAAGATTGTGCACCTTTCACTGTTAACATGCAGTCAACCTGTATTTTACGCGTAAAAAACGCCCTTACATCACAGGCACAGTTATCCCATTTTAGTACTTAAGCTTTTTGCATGGAAATGGATGCACAAATCTCAACAGTGGTTACTAAATATAAAAGCTGTTATATAATGTGAAATAAATATACAGAAAAGAGAACTATTTGAAGAAGTTATAAATGCTATGCATAGATCTATATAATTTATACTTGTTTTCCTTCTAAGTTGAATTGGGAAACCTGTGACCTCACAGTGCCTTTATTTATTACATCTCAATTATTTCCATAGAAACGTGTACTGTGGCAATTTACTGGGTTGCCAACTACCTAGACTACAAGATGTATGTGATGGACTTTTTAAAAGCCAAAGATATGTATGAGTAAAAGAGAAGGAAGAATTTCTCTCTCATACTGAGTTAGGACCATGTGTGTGCATGTATACAGAGTTATGAATTGCAACGTACACAGATTCACACAACATTTCTACCATTAATCAAGATATTTTTCAGACTGCACATTAGTCAATTAATATTAGAAAGTGTAATTTACAGCCAGTTTATGCTGGACTGGAAAAAACATTCCTAGTCATTAGAAAGGTATGCAAAACTTAGCTTCTATAAAAACTCATTGTTGTAAATATATTTCTAGATATTTATGCTTTAGAAGGGATGGGAAATACTTTATACTGAATATTTTAATATTCAATTTAAAAAATACCATTGCAAATAATGGTGCCAACTGTACCAAGATTGAGGTCAAAATTAGCAAAGTAAAACAATAATGCCTTGTGGTGAAGACTGCCACACACAAAAAAGGATGAAGTAGAAAACAAATTAAAAATAAATGGCAAATGTGTAATTTTATTAAATAAAAAGGGTTATTGTTAAATTAGCTTTTCAAACTAATATGGTTTTTCAATGCCACTTAACTATTTCCTGTACAATACATGTGGTACTTTATCACAGAACAAAATATTTTGAACTTCCAGAGGCCTATCCACCAAATGGGGTCCCCCTTTTCAAGGGAAGTCATGACCTGAGGCCTGTATGATTTTTTCATACTGTGACTCTTCTTGTTTCAAATACCATTTTCAGAACATGCACTAGAAATAGTTATACTTCTCTCCTTTTTTCCCTCCTATGGTCTGTAACACTTCATATACCAATACAGAAGAGCTGCATCTACAGGAGATTGTCCTGAATTGTGGAGGTCCACAATACCATACTGTTAAAGTGACACACAGCAGAGGCTAAAATACTGTTAGTCTGTAAGAAACACATTCCAGCTTTTTGTTTAAAGGTGGAAGTCTTACTTTTACAATAACCTAATATACAGCTGAGAGCAAGGATTATATAAAAACAAAATTGGGAGAGGATATTAAAATAAAAGCTAATATCATGGAACAGCATTTCACATGCAGTACCTCTTAAATGCATCAAGTTATTTCACTTCTTAATTACCACTATGATTAAATGAATGTATTTTCTACATCTAAAAGTTATTAAATAATGAACACTTAAAAGTTTTTGTTCCATTAAAAAGCATCCAGACCACTCAGTTTCTGATTAAGTACTTCTACTTTGTATGAGAGAGTAAAATGTTAGCCAAATGTTATCCTAACCTTTCAATGGCTTTGACTAGCAAGTATTCTAAAATCACTGCTGCATTGTCACATCAATTTACTGAAAACTCAAAAAGAATGCAGTTCACACAAGACAGCACATAGGTATTCTGGGCCTTGGCCTTTATTTGTACATTTTGTAGACAGCTGTTTTCTTGAAGTGATAAATATCCAATTTTTAAGTAACTCTTAACTGTAAATGTTTAAATACTTTATTATGCCCTAAAGAATTACTATTTGGGATTAATTTATTTGTAAAGTTTAACCTTTCACTTCTATTTTAAAATATCACATTCTACTTCAGTGTACCCGACTCTAAATCTGACTATTGTCTCTGCAGTTCCTCATGACTTATCCATCTTAGATTTAAATTCTGTGTGACACTATTTGACTATTGAAGTAATGGATTTTAATGCTTCCTTTCTCTGATCACCCTTAAGTGTATTGTACAGTAAACAGAGGAAACAGGTGAATCATAGACTGTTCCTAATTGGACAGAAACATTAATTTCACCTACCTGCTAAGATGCTATTTTTCCCCACAAGCATAATTTTCAAACTACAAGCTCTGACACCAAGAGACAGCAAGACTGGAGTATGCTAAATGATAAACTTTTTATTCATCTTTCCAAATTATTTTGCAAGAGCACCCTCTGATATGGAAATTCTATAATAGCTTGTTAAATTAGTGAAATGTGTGTGCTTATAAAATATTTGATTGTATCTATCTTTGGTTTATTTCTCATCCATCACCATGGTAATTCTGTTTTAATATATTCTCCAATTAACATTTTCCCCAATAGTTATCTAGCTGCATCTTGATAACTTCTGGCTTCAGGTCCATAACATCATAACCACTTGTCATAAAAGGGAATATGATAATCACATGGACATGATATGACATATCTATCCACTGTATTCAAAACACTGGGAAAAATAACTTGTTAGGATATATAACATGGATTCTCAGCAATACTCAGAGCTCAAACAGTTTTCAAAAAAATATTTTAAAACAAGGAAAACTTCACCACACCCCAATTCATGCCTACTGACACTGGAGCCAACTCTGTGGATCTGTTTTCAGCCTTTTCATACCAGCCATAAAGACTCAACAAGAGACATGTGACTAAAAGGTACACAAAAATCAGAGTCACAGGAAATCCACTCTGCCATGACACACAGATTCCATGTGGGAATTCACAGATACTGTCTGAGATGCTTCCCCCGATCAACCACTTTGTTACCCTAACAGAAACCAACCTACGCCACTCTCTCTAACTATGCCTACATTCATAGACTTTAATGCCAGAAGGGACCATCATGATTGTCTAGTCTGGCCTCCTGCACACTGCAGACCATGGAACTTCACCCACAAGTCTTACATGGCAGCAATAGGGGTAAGGGGAGAAAGTAGCATAGTCTGGCAGCCATTATAGAAACAGAGCAGCAAACTGTATACTCTTGAGTGTGAGGTTACTATCTTTCTAAAAGATAAATGGGGGGGGGGGGGAGGAATTAGCCCCAAAGAGAAGGCCAGCTCTGCCATACACACAGAGTAGGCAATTGCAAAGGACTGCAAAATATTGGGGATAGCAACATGTTCACTGACCCTCTATTGTTCCAGTGGCCGTGGGCTGCAAGGGACATTCAGCTCCTAGTGTGCCAGGGCCAACTAAGCCCCTAAAATGGATGATGGAAAATCATGGAAGAACCTTTCCTCTCCACATACAGGAGAAATAATTCAGATGATCCCCTCCCCCTATTTACAGTTTCAAATAGGAAGTAAAAGGAGGTTTTCATACTGTGGGAAACCCCTTTCTCAAGTCTGAGAGCATACCCACCAGCCAGTGCAGAAACCAGTCACTAAGCTGAGGCAATGCTTCCTTACTTTAACATTAGCAGAGGATGGAAACAGAAAAGGGAGACCCCCTGTAATCCAGACCATGGGGGACCTGGGAGGGCCCTTCTCCACAAAGCCTTGCAAACTTGTCAGGAAGACTTAGCTCAGCTCAGCCACAAGACCTACTACTCACCTGAACTTTACTGGGATGGTTTATAAAAGCGGTGTTTTCCTGGCCTGCCCAAACAAACATTGCTGAGCTGTGGAAAGGGGGGTCAACGGAATTTTGCCAGGCAGCCCTGGCCTTGTGAAGCGGGGCTGGGGGCACTCGGTGGCCACTTGTGAGGGGTCATTTTTGGGTTGCACGAGGATGCGATTTGTGTTAGGGGCTGGGGGGGGGGGTTTGCAA